>NC_083484.1:15386577-15404077 GCF_030014155.1 Tachysurus vachellii | reverse complement strand
TTTTAAAATTATTGGCACCCCTTCCTTTAATATCTCTTGCATTAAAATATTCCCTGAGGAAAATAGCAGCAACAGGCATCTTCCTGTCATATACTAGGTCCATGAACGTTCCTTTATATAAAATATAAATTCGTGCAGGTCAACACACACTTTGTGTTAGTTCACAGATTATTGATGGATTTCAAACATACGGATGGAAAAGACCTGACATAAGCGTGACATACAGTAATTACAGTGAAGTTTTGTGCTAATTTGAATAGATTTCTAGCTGGGGTGTCATTACTTTTGTCATACTGACAGTTTTTAAGGTTTGTGAGGTATTCTTAGATTGCTATAAAAATGCTTCGAAGGCTTTGTTACTAAATTACAAGCATTACAAGAAGTTATAATTATCTCTGAACTGCCTTTTGTGTGACTTTTCAGTTTGAACCTCAATCTGAAACAAAACAGTACAATCTGCCATTGTGAAAGGAATCCGTGGTCTTTGTGCTTGCCCCAAAGTCATTTTCGCTGCTAATATGATTACCAATGCTGATAAATGGCTAAACAAATACTCCTGTGAACAAATATGCAGCCTCGTTTATTCACGACGTGGCTTTATTCTCATATTAATAAGACGATGCAATCTTACTAGCGGCAAACAGAGGTCTCGCCGCTGCCGAGTCTGCTGTCAGTTTCACTCCCAGGGAATTCTTGCCCTTTTCTTAACTGGGAAATTTATTAGTCATTACAGACCTCTGAGTATTTCTGGCGGGAACAGGACAGAGAGAGTTGAGTCATGCGTAACAAAGCAATTCTGTTTATTTCAGTATCACACCTCTCAAATGACCACTTTGCAGATCGAGGAATGAAAACTGAGGGTTCATGTACAGTACCTTCAGGCCTCATGTTGGAGAAATTGGACACACTGAATACTCTAATTAAATCCTTCGTTGCATTTTATGGATGTTCGTGAGCCTAAAGGATATGACGCTGACTTATTGTTCGGGAGAAGCAAGGGTTTGTCCGCAGGTGTGTTAAAGTGAGCGAGCTAAAGCAAAATACGATGGCATTAACAAACCCACAGGAATTCACACATGGAAGTTCCCGTAAATTCCACGGACTCGTCCTTAAAATCTCAAATATTCGTCTGAAACGTTCTCAGTGTATTTTCATAGCAGTTTAAATCGCTATTAGCTTGTGAAAAAAAAACCCAAAAGCTTCAACATTTTCAAATGTGAGTGGATGGATGGATAGATAGATGGATGAATGAAGGGATGGATGGATGGATAAAGGGATGGAAGTATGGATTGATGGATGGATGAATGGGTGGATGGATGAAGGAATAGATGGATGGATATGTGGGTTACACCAGAAAAACAACAAAAAACAAAAGCCCACCTTCCCTTTTAGCAGTGAAGAGATGGATGGATGGATGGATGGATGGATGGATGGATGGATTGATAGTTTGATTTCTTGTATGTATGTATGCATTTATGTATGTATGGATTGATGAATGGAGGTATGGATGGATGGATGGATTGAAGGATATATGGATGGATGGATGGATGCATAGATAGATGGGTGGATGGATGGATGGCTGAACAGATATTTAAAGGATATATGTGTGGATGGATGGATATGTGGGTTACACCAGAAAAACAACAAAAAACGAAAGCCCACCTTCCCTTTTAGCAGTGAATAGATGGATGGATGGATGGATGGATGGATTGATAGTTTGATTTCTTGTATGTATGTATGTATTTCTGTATGTATGTATAGATTAATGAATGGATGTATGAATGGATGGATGGATTGAAGGATAGATGGATGGATGGATGGATGGATGGATGGATGGATGCATACAGTACATAGATGGGCGGATGGATGGATGGCTGAACAGATATTTAAATGGATATATGTGTGGATCGTTTGATGTGTCAAAGGATGAATTACTGGATGGATGGATGGATGGATGGATGTTGAATCATGAATTTGTTTGCACGGATAGACAGATACCAAAATGGCCACGTGGATACCAAAATGGTGAATGCATGAAGAGAGGAATGAACAGATGGATGAATAGATGGATGGAATTAGGGGATGGATAATTGGATGAATGGATGGATGGGTGGATTAATAGGTGGCTTACACTAACCAAAAGACAAAGCTTTTCTTTCTACTCAGATTAGGGAATAGATGGATGTACAGATGGATAGATTCTGTAGGAACATTCATGACATATGCGTGTATCGCAAGTGGATGATGTTCTTCATTGCTTCAGTTCTCGGATTTATATCCAAACAATATTTATGTTCATAAAGTCAAAAAACATGTCCCTGTGCTTGGGGCTGCTTCTGTTGGCAGGTGTGTGTGTGCACAGATGGAGGAGTAAATAAGAGATGGAGGAAATGTGATGGGGAATAAAATTGCATTATTTATGTTTCCTGTTTAGTCAGACTGGTCATTTATAACACATATTTTCTCTATATGACGCAGAAAACGATTCTTCAGAATACAACATGCTGGGCCAAGGAGTTAAATTTTACAGGACAAACATCCCAGGATAAAGAAAACAGACCATAATAAACCTCTGGTGCATAACGGAGAGAATTAAAGATGAATGAAATGCAGAAGAGTACGCAGAGTTACACCGACGTTGGGAAATGAGAAGCAGGTGAACATAAAGCGAGGAATGAATTTGGAACAGGAGCTGATAACGGAAACGAAACAAAAGCACGTGGTGCTGTCGTCATGGCAACCATAACACAAAGCCAACGAAGCAAGAACGCGATATCGCTGGAAGAAACCTCTGGAAAATGATTTCCATGCGGATGTCAGAAGACCTTCTGAGGAGATAAGAAGAAATTCTTCGACACGTCACGGAAACGAACGTCGATCTTAAGGTGAACGAGATCGTACGATTCCGGGTGATGATGTGTTTGGCTAGGCGTAGTCGCTGAAGGCCAAAGGAAATCGGAGGTCATTGGGTTTATGCAGAAGACAGAGAGTGGAGCTTCTCTTAGTAATTCATGAAGCTTCCTTCTGTCTGAATAGAAGCAGGGAATAAGTATTGCTGTTTGATGATTTTCAGAGCCACACTCCTCTGAAACAATGACCTGCTTTTCAATCCCAGCTGTCTTGGCAGCTCTACAGTGTGGCGAGAGTCCAGGTTTCGTGCCGCGCAGCGTTCCTGAAATCCCTCACAATCACAATTCTGAGCAGGCATCGAGCAGAAGCGTAACATGATGGCACAAGATAAACCCAGATCACCACAGGCACAGCAACAGTAAACAGTAGACTCTGGCAGTGTTGAGTGAAGATGACGTTTCACTGCTTCTCGCAGGATCAAACATCACGTTGAAGCCTTCATCTCAGATTCCAACAGGGGTCCGTTCACCTTGACTTAATGCATCTAAGATAAATACGTTTCTATATCAGCATGTGCTGAGTAGGTTTTATTACTCTTATACCGCAGCGACATAGACGTACATACAAACACACACACTACTTTTTAACTGTTTAGAATTACACACAAGGGGGGCACGGTGGCTTAGTGGTTAGCACGTTCGCCTCACACCTCCAGGGTTGGGGGTTCGATTCCCGCCTCCACCTTGTGTGTGTGGAGTTTGCATGTTATCCCCGTGCCTCGGGGGTTTCCTCCAGGTACTCCGGTTTCCTCCCCCGGTCCAAAGACATGCATGGTAGGTTGATTGGCATCTCTGGAAAATTGTCCGTAGTGTGTGATTGCGTGAGTGAATGAGAGTGTGTGTGTGCCCTGCGATGGGTTGGCACTCCGTCCAGGGTGTATCCTGCCTTGATGCCCGATGACGCCTGAGATAGGCACAGGCTCCCCGTGACCCGAGGTAGTTCGGATAAGCGGTAGAAGATGAATGAATGAATGAATTACACACATAATAGAGATCATGGTGGAATGCTGGGATGTAGAGCAGAACTTTTTTAACCGTGACAAACCTCTGAAGACTTCCTTCTTTTTTCCTGAGGTTTCATTTCAAAGTGCTACAAAACAATTGGACCCCTAAATAAATTTCATGCAGTAGTTTAATGCTCCTACCTTGGCAGGTTGGCAAGGTGCCGCTCCAAGTTCCATTGTGGGTGCAAGTTCGGATGCTGATGCTGGAGTTGTCCATCAGGAACCCTGGTTGGCATGCGTAGGTGACATTCTGGCCAACGGTGAAGGCATCGCTAAAGCGCAGCCCGTTGGCCGGGATGCCTGGATCGCCGCAGCTTATCACTGTTGAGCAGTAACACTAATTAATAAGAAGCCCAACCAGCTGTCATTATGTCATTATTAACAGAAATCTTCTACAAATTCTGTAGAACAGTCACTTTATTTTTTGTTGTGTTGTTTTTAGGACCCAATAAAAAAACCCTACATATTTAGATTCAAACCCGAATACAGACACAAATACGGATACTCGGAGTACTACTGTATAATAGTCCAAAGATCACAAAGTGAATTAAGAAATCGGTAAAAATATAATTCCCACTTGTATCTTTTCGTATTTCCGTTCCACATCACGTCGCCTTTGTGTTTATCATCTTAAAAAAACCTCATTTTATTCTTTTCACCCTGCCGTCAATGTCACTGGCTTCGTGTGCTAATGAAGGTCAGATAAGTTCACGAGAATTCAACTACAGGGACATATTTGATAAGGTTCTCTCTTCTCTCTCTCTCTCTCTCTCTCTCTCTCTCTCTTTCTCTCTCTCTTCTGTCTATCTGTCACTTCTCTTCCCCTCCCTCTAATGACCTGACTGTATTCTCCTTGCTCGTTTATTAATCCTATCCTGTGCACGGACTCATCACATTATTCACATATTTGTAAGATGAAACTTTCATTAGCATGCCATTAACGAACCCATCTGTTCACTGAACCCACTCACAGCCTGAGTTCACAAGCAGCTCCGTTTGTGTACACAGAGCTAAATGGTCGCATGCTGATCGATAATTAATACCGGAAAATACAGCTACGTTTGGGTGGAAGTGCTTTGGAACCCCGATAGTCAAACGTTACCTACATTGATACCTACAAAACTGTCTGCTTTCCACTTTCTGCAATTCCTTTAAACCTTCTGATCTCCACCTCTGCACCTCTTTCACGCCTTATTTGTTTCATGTTGCTTTATTCCCTCCATTTCATCTTAATAAGTAATTCATGCCACTGACCTCCAGGGCACAAGGGGGTGCCGCGTCTCTTTCTACGACTCCGTAATGGAGCGCTCGTGTAGCCAAACCGCGTCCATTAACGAACAAGGGCGTGCACTTAATCGTTCCAGGCTCACGTCCCAGGTTAATCTCTCCACTTCATCTACTAACAAAGCGCATTGCATCATGGGAGGTGTGCTAATGCCAGTGTAGTGGCCTATTGAAATTCACCGTGGCCGTGCTCTTCATTATTTTGTCTCTACGCCAACATCAATCTCACATTATGCGTCGGTCAAAGATTGAGCGTGCACGTCAGGCCATCCAGCTATTATGCAGGGCAAAGCGGGCAATAAATCACATTTTATTAAAGATGGCTCATGCTAAATAAGCGGCACACGATTACCAAAGTTCTACAAAGAGTCGCTAATTTATCCTCAAACAAGCTGTTTAACCCTTTAACATTTCTATTCTGTTAAAAAAAAAAAAAGATAAACAAAACAATACTGATTATTATGTCGCTTTGTAGAAGCCAACATTCTGTTTTCCTATTTAAGCTTAGACAAACATTTATCAAGAGTAACTCCTCCTAGAGCTTTCGAGCCACATGCACCAAATGCTGGTCTGAAGTTTGTTGCTATTACTTTTCTAAGCGATCCGAGTTCCGGTACTTCCAGTACCGGGTCTCAAATTGCCCTTTTTTCCCATAGACTCCCATTATAAACTTTGGAGGTTTATAACTCGGCAAGCTTTCGAACTATGTACACCACCTCGTGTACAGCTCCTTTAGGGTGATACTCTGAACAAAGGTTTAAATCGGTGTACCGACTGGCCTTTCGGTTGTGCCGCAGCCCCGCCCCCAATATATGCAAAATCAAAAAACTTTTTACAACATGGACATGTGACATATCAAAACACTCAGAACTTCCTCACGGGGATTCTGATGACGTCACTTGATGTCACGTGAAAACAAAAAAAATTAGCACAACATGGACATGTGACATATCAAAACACTCAGAACAATGAGGGGAACTTCCTGTAATGACGTCACATGCTCGTCTTCACTTACCTCCAAATGTTTTTGCACCCCAGCTTTCTGTTTACTAGCTTCCAAAAGTAACACTGACCCTTATGTCCACTCGCCTCCAAAAAGCACCGGCCTTTGCGAATACTTGCATCGTCAAAGCCAACATCAAAGTTTGTCGCGACGAACTTTACAATTCTAGTTTTAAACTGTATTTGACTGGAGCTTGGTTAACTGCATTCTGAGATCATTTCTGACCTGATTTTTGCAACGATTAAACAAAAAATACAACCTTTTCTTATTTCCCCTCCTACTATGATGATACACATTGACCATCATCACAGCCTCCAAGCTGAAAAAAAATCTTTTATATACTATATTATTCTACAAATACTGTTTATACTGCCAATAACCAGCACATAAAACTGAAACATTATACACTGGGTGGTATTTTATTACTGCAAAGTTGTTTATCATGACAATATATTGAGAACTAACACGGATGAAAGGTTCGATATCACTCTCTCTCTCTCTCTCTCTCTCTCTCTCTCTCTCTCTCTCTCTCTCTCTCTCTCTCTCTCTCTCTCTCTCTCAAACACACACACACACACGTACATGTGCAGTTGGGTTCGGAGCCGGACCAGGTGGCGTTGGCCAGACAGACTCTTGAGGGTGTGCCGGAGAGACGATATCCATCAGAGCAAGAATAAACAACGGAATGAGAGAAAGAAGTTGAGTTCACACGGGAGACACGACCGTTCGCAGGGCTGCCCGGGTTTCCACACTGAATCGCTAGAAAGAGGGGGAGAAAGAGAGAAAGAGAAATATATATGGAGAAAGAGATAAATTCTGTTTTTTTGTAAGTTCTATTTTTATGTTAAGGACAGTCATGAAATGCGTTTCACTGCATTATGTTGTGTGTGTGTTTGTGTGTGTGTGTGTGTGTGTGAGAGAGAGAGAGAGAGAGAGAGAGAGAGAGAGAGAGAGAAACAAATGGATAGAGAAAAAAAATATATATATACATATATACATATATACATATATATCGTGGCTGTCGGGCGGAAACCTCGTATGTCCAAATTTGGTCAATTTCATATTTTTTCACATATCGATGCTATTGGTCAGTCCCCACGTGGGTCTGTTATTTTTACAAGTTATTAACCAATCTAAAGTCTTGAAAATAGCTTGAGCGCAAATCGCATAACTCCATTGGACACTTCAACTGTCCACCTCTTCCTCACTCCGTGGGAGAGCTTCACGGCATATTTCTCCTCAAGAAGAGTCGCAACGAATCAACACATAAATACACACAAAAATAACGGTTTTCGAGATACGAACGAACGAACGACCGAAAGAAAGAAAGAAAGAAAGACAGAAAGAAAGAAAGAAAGAAAGAAAATGCAACAGTGTGGGTATAAAAGCAAAAGATTTTATTAGCCTGAGAGATTTACTGCTAAATAGTGACAGAGCGTCAGTGTTAAATTGAGGGGTTTAAATGTGTCAGGAAATCTCCCAGGGTATGATGGGATTTAATGCGAGACATGCTGCTAGATCAAAGTCGTGCAGCAAAAACCTTTAGGCTCCAGAGAGTTCATAACCCTCAGGGGAGTCAGAGCATTAACAATGTGTAAATCTGTGTCAGAGCCAGAAAAAGACTTCACCGACCCTTTTTTTTTTACAGCAAAGGCAAAGAAATAAAATCCACTAGCTTTATGATGCAGTCGTAGAAAATCAGATTGAATGCCAAACCCTTTCCACGACACGGTGTCCTGATCTTTTATACTCGTATCTGGAAGAACAGAGTAGTCTCAGCCTCGGACGTCTCGCCCATGAAGCTCTGCGTGAATGTCTGATGGATGTGTTACACAAAGCAGGAAACACTTCAGGACATCAAGAGGCATCGACCCTGTGAGGATCCTGAGGCATCTAGAGATGTTCCAGCTCCGGTTGTGTTCCGCTTCACCTTTAGTGAGAAGTTACCAACTAGATGTGGTCTCTGAGGACAACAACCTCCTCATCGATACACAATTATCAGACTGTATCTGACTGTAGAAAGGACATTATTCATAATAACACTCTCTGGTGTTTATAACAGTTTATAATCACACCCTCCGGTGTCACCCAAATGAGGATGAGGTTCACTTTTGAGTCTGGTTCCTCTCAAGGTTTCTTCCTCTTCCATCTATGGGAGTTTTTCCTCACCTCAGTCACCTCAGTCACCTCAGGCTTGTTCATTAGTGATGAATACAAACACGTTTAAATAGAAGTCTAATATTAATCTCAAACTTTTTGTATTATATTTCTTATGTTCTGTAAAGCGGTGGCACGGTGGCTTAGTGGTTAGCACGTTCGCCTCACACCTCCAGGGTTGGGGGTTCGATTTCCACCTCCGCCTTGTGTGTGGAGTTTGCATGTTCTCCCCGTGCCTCGGGGGTTTCCTCCGGGTACTCCGGTTTCCTCCCCCGGTCCAAAGACATGCATGGTAGGTTGATTGGCATCTCTGGAAAATTGTCCGTAGTGTGTGAGTGCGTGAGTGAATGAGAGTGTGTGTGTGCCCTGTGATGGGTTGGCACTCCGTCCAGGGTGTATCCTGCCTTGATGCCCGATGACGCCTGAGATAGGCACAGGCTCCCCGTGACCAGAGGTAGTTCGGATAAGCGGTAGAAGATGAATGAATGAATGTTCTGTAAAGCTGCTTTGGAAGCAGATAAGTTTGGAAGTCGTCACCTGATTGGTTGGAATTTACATTATTTCCGGGAAACAAATGACGCTTTACTTCCCTCATGGAAGAATAAAGACGTCATGTTTACAATCGTGATGATGAGTTCATCTGCAGGAGTTTCTTAAATACGTGATCGATGGCTGTTTTCTTAAGAACTTTATATTTTCACAGCCCTAAACTGTAATTGGTTGCTTTACTTGTCAGTCAAATGTCTGAAGCTCTGAGTAGAGTACAGAATCTCCAGCATACTCCAGCATTACAGAATAAAATATTCCATCCAAACGATGTACTTGAGTCTTAAAAACCCTCAGACACCCAGACAACAACACGATGCATGTTGTACTTTAGATTTAGTCACCGTTTCAGCAGAATATGATTTTATTAAAGATTCCCTTAATAACTTGCCTTTACCAACTTGCGCAATAGCCACTTGCTGAATAAGGGAAGTTCAGGAAAGCAATTCTCTTTAAAATAGGAGTGCACTTGTACTTGATAACATGCTTGATGAAGTCGGTGTTTGAACAGATTTTATGTTGAGATTATGACTTTAAAACAGTTCTTTGCTCTGGTGTGTCGTAATAAACACTTATTCCTGCTTTTTTCATCCTGCTTCGATTCGCAATTTTTTTTTCAGGCAAGTTAGTTAATCTCCTGTGTTGACTCAATCCTTTGGCCCTCTGAGGGGTCATGAAGCAAACTTCGCTTGAGCTGAAATGTTAATGACGAACCACTTAAGATGATGTCTGGGGTTCCCTAAAGGACAGATAATGAGGACAAGACTACAAGGATGTGTTAAATACAGTACTAAAATGGGGCAAGGGAGCAAGTTGGGAAATTTAATGGGACTTTCCTCGGCTCTCCTATTAATTGTTCCTGTTCTTACTTCCCTTGGCCACACCCACCGATCATTATACGCTTCGGTTTATGAATCTCTCTGTACTGATCATAAAGGACCACCAAGTGACTCTGTTAGGTCCTTGAGGAAGACTGTTATCCCTCAACGCCTTACCTGGATCCTGTCTCAATTGTAACTTGCTCAGGTTCAAAGCCTCAGACAAAGAAATGGAAGGTGTAATTTTTTTTTGGAAGGTGTACATTAGATACCACCCCTTGAAGACCCTCCCCGACTATCCCCCCACCCCCCACCACCTCTGCAACCCCAACCTCTGAGGTTGGGGATGTGGTAGCCTAGTGCATAAGGTGTTGGGCTACCAATCGGAAGGTTGTAAGTTTGATTCCTACGTACACCAAGCTGCCACTGCTGGGCCCCTGAGCAAGGCCCTTAACCCTCAATTGCTGTAAATGTATGGACTTCTCCATGCATTTTAAACTGAAGAAGCTGCTTGGATGAGTAGTGAAACGTTTCAATCTAACAACAAAGAAGTCCAGCTGACATGACTCTCAGGACACGTGAGCCGCTGTGATCAAAGCCCAGACCTTCCAGCATGTTTCAATGCCAGAGATACCTTTAAAATAAAACAAGTACTAGGGTTATTCTCTCTGCTGTACCACCTCCCACACCAACCCCTTTCTAACAGGGTTCTAGCCTATTTGTGCCAGACCTAGCATCTATACCACCGGCACTTTTCTTGTGGCTCTGGATATCCAATAAAGATTTCTGCTAAATTTATATCTAAATATCCACAACAACTCATTTAAATCAATTCAACTTGATTCCCACTTCCTGGATATTAACGTGTGTGAAAACGGTGACCATAAACATCATGGCGCAATACCTCAGATCCTCCAGTGTGTTGGCACTGTGTAGGAACACGGGCATGATAATTAGGCATGAATGGTGCAAATGGTGAGCTTGTGTTTGTTTGCTTGCACATTCCCATCAGATCGCTCTCTAAATTGGCCACCGAAGCAGCTCAAATGGTCAGTAAATTAGCTGTAATTAGCGATTCTCTTAGTTAGCCTGCCGCCAAGAATACAAGCAGCATGGCTATGTTACCATCTGAGTAAAATCTCACTGATATCTGATGCCACAAGAATTTAAAATGAATAACAACACACACACTCACACACCCACACACACACTTTCCAATTATATTAAAAACTAACTAAGTAAACGCAGCCTATACTTATGATCACATGGTCACAGGACTATAGCAAATTTGCAGCAGAATCCTATTCAAGATTTTAGATTTAATTTATTTCTTTGCCTTTAAACAAAGTACTTCAACAGTCTTATGTAAGTGACGTGACATGTAAGTGACGTGACATACGGCTAAGTACGGTGACCCGTACTCAGAATTTGTTCTCTGCGTTTAACCCATCCAAAGTGCACACACACACACACACACACACACACACACAGCAGTGAACACATACACACCGTGAACACACACCCGGAGCAGTGGGCAGCCATTTATGCTGCGGCGCCCAGGGAGCAGTTGGGGGGGTTCGGTGCCTTGCTCAAGGGCACCTCAGTCGTGGTATTGCCAGCCCGAGACTCGAACCCACAACCTTAGGGTTAGGAGTCAAACTCTCTAACCATTAGGCCACTCTCTAACCATTTCCCCCGTCCTTTCTTATCACAAACAAGAAACTGTGACCTGCTGTAGAATGTAATATAAGTAATGTATATAATTTTTTATTTCCTTTTTTTTTTATACTTGAACAGTCGAGCTCTCACCTCTGTTTAAGCCCTTACGAATTTTTGTAGAAAATATGTGACTGTGAGTTAAAGTATGTTTAGAGCTGGTGAAACACTGGGTTGTTGTTCTTTCAGGTTCTTTCTGTTCAGGGTCGCCGCAATAGATCATCTGGTACCCATATTTGATTTTGGCCCAGATTTTACACTGGATGCTCTTCCTGACGAACCCTGCCTTTTTATCTGGGTTTGGGAAGCATTACTGACATGAGAGTTAACTCTTTAGTGGCTGGGTCAGAGCCAGGCCAGGGGAACAAACCTGGACCCCCAGGAGGCCAGTGAACATTAGATGAATAAAATAAAAGCTGTTTCAGTTCATTGTATCTACCAAACAAACCAAAAATTCAAAGAAAATTGTTACGAGTTTTCATCATATTTTGTTGATACGATTTCTGACTCAATATCTGATACCTGGTACTTTAGCAGAGATATTTAGCATTAATGTAAAATAAACTACAAACTATGCTATCAAACCCTTTATAATTAACAACGGCCTCCAGGTTGGAGCTGCGGTTCAGGGATTTAATATTTTCTAATATTTTTATAGCAAAAAAAAAGTAATTTAGGATAATTAAAATGAAAATGAACAGGATTCATTACTAGAAAAACAAAACACAATGTTTTCCTTCTCAGAGCGGTGGGGGAAAAAATCATTGGGGTAGAACGTAGGGGGAAAAAAGGTATGTGGTTCATTATGGAAAAATAATGAATTCACAGGAGTGGGGATTGTTGGTATGGTAGAAGTTTACACACACCCACCCACCCACCCACACACACACACACACACACACACACACACACACACACACACCTACACACACACAGACAGAGTGGAGAAGGTCTTACGTTTGCAGGTGGGCTGTTTTCCTGACCAGGTGCCGTTGGGAAAGCAGATGCGCTCGGCTGAGCCGTATAGCGTGTGGCCCGTGGCGCAGGTGAAGCGAACTTTAACACGCTGATGAAAGGTTCCTTCTTCCCGTGTGGCATGAGCCGGTGTTCCTGGGTCACCGCACTCACCGGCTGTATCACCTACACACACACACACACACACATTATGCCGCCCATTCATCATAAAGACGTCTCCACTCCATGACACGGTTCGAAGTGACCTATTTTATATAACATCTTGTTCCAGAAAGAACCTTCATGTACTCGTCTCTCTTTAAAGTCATATTTATATTATATAGAGAATATTTAGCTCAGTTTTGACCGGTACACACACCTGCACACACACCTGGAGGATGCCCAAGAGGGATTTTGGGAGAAAATATGTTTATATATTGTTCACACATCTGATAAATCTGGTGATAAAAAGAATGAATACTAAAATAATTGGCTCTAAAAAATAATATGAAAAAATATCTAAAAATAAAATATATCTTTTATGTTAATCACTTACTAATTGTGAAGTTTTACTTTCAATTATTATTTATTTATTTATTTATTTATTTATTTATTTATTTATGTCACAAAATAATTGGTACTTGAATATTATTTATAAAAAAAGCCCAATCATTTATTTAAATTATTTCTAAATTCTTTTTTATCATTTAAAAAAAAATTAACATATTGGCGGCAAACTTTAATTACTTTAATTACTAAAATATCTCTGTCCTCAACAGCATCATGGGATATTACAGTGGGAAGGGAGGTGAGAAATTCTTCATTAATGAATAACTTTTGGATTGCAGAAAGCCAGTTTTTTTAAAAAAGTTATGGAGGGTGCCAATACTTCTGGATGTGAATGAGTATTGGATGATTTAAACAAACTTTAGTTGAAATGTTTATTAATCTATTGTGGAAAAAAATCATGGTATATTTTTTGGATGTCTTTCTCGTTAAACAGTCAGCGATCCAGATGGTTACATCTTGAGAGCTCTGTGGTGCTGGTGAGATTCCGTAAGGTCGGGAATTTGCTTGTTAGGGATTTAGTCTCGGATGGATCGCCTGCCTGAGTAGACTGCGGCTGCCAATCTCCAAGGATTTCTGTGCCAGGCATTTGGGCTACCTGCTGGGCCTCTGAGCAAAGGAGGAAATTCTAGCAGTTTTAGCAAAAACAGGGAATAGAACTATTAAAAAAATACAGCAGAAGTCAAGTCCACAACCAGAAATAATCATTCCTTCAAAATACATCATTTAGAAATGTCAACGATCGATAGACGGAAAGGTCGTGTTATAAACACTTTATAGAGTACATCATAAAGTAACTAACTAAACACTTTATAGACGTACATCACTTATGTACGTCGCTCTGGATAAGGGCGTCTGCCAAATGCTGTAAATGTAAATGTAAATGTAAATAGAGTGTGTCGTAAGCTGCTATGATCACTACAGACCCTGTGTTACAGTAGTTTTCAGTGTTAAGTCACATGCTAAAGATCAGACGTATTTACTGTTAACATTTCCTAACACCGCTGATATTCAGACAAGATTCCACTTAATTACAATTCATATAAAACTTTGTGATGTCATTTGAATGCCACGCCCACTGGCCATAACAACACAACTAACAACTGCCACGCCCACTGGCCATAACAACACAACTAACAACTGCCACGCCCACTGGCCATAACAACACAACTAACAACTGCCACGCCCACTGGCCATAACAAAACAACTAAATTAATAGCCATGTCAGGACTCTGCCCGGACTTTGGCCATGTGCCTTTTTGTTTATGTTCGGTGTTCACGTGTTCACGTGTCTGCCCCACCCTTGTCCTTTCCTCCCCGCCTCTGCACACCTGTCCCTCATGTCTGTTAATTATTTGTACTATTTAATTGAGCCACGTTGCCTTGTGCGGCGCGGAATCCTGTTGTCTTTATGTCTGGTTTTGTCTTTGTACTGTTTCGTGTTTCTTTTTTTTAGTTAATAAATCCTGTTTTTGTTTAGCTGTCCTGCGTTTGGGTCCGTTTTTACCCCCGCGTACATGACAAGCAATAAGCAGCTATGATTTTACCAGTAAAAAAAATGTAATTGGTGTTAAGAGTGAATTCAGCAATATTAGATACAAATGTATAATTTTATACAAATATATATATATATATATATATATAATGAATAAAAATCATTAATAATTTAATAATTAATAATTCTCTAATAAAATAATAATACTAATCATAATAACAATAATAATAATAATAATAATAATAATAATAATAATAATAATAATAATAATTTAATATAAATTTAGTAGAGTAGAAAAAATTGCATATTCTATTGAAGGATAATAATACAATTTGTATAAAATTTTGAAATTTAAAAGTTAAATAAAGCTTCATTCTTACCATCAAAGTCTGACGTTTGTCGTATTGTAAGATTACTGATTATTTTATTCTCTATAGCCTTCCTGTCTGCTCGAACCCAACGATTTCCTCTATGCTGTGACTCCACCCACTCAGAGGACGTCTTTACACACCTAAACTCACTCTGCTGCTTTCTTGAGAAATTGTTTCCATTAAAAACAGCAGCTCTGGACCCCGTTATAAAAAGTCCCAGATTTATTTTGTGAGCTTTACAGAATCAGGCGCATCATCAGCAGTGCAGGTGCAAAGAAATCTGCAAAATTGTGAGAAGAACCTTTCAGAAATTTAAAAGACACTGTGATAAACGGCAGGCTACCAATTATCATGCTAACGCTAAATGGCATAAATGACAGCCGCCGGTCGTCTCTGAAGAGCAGTAATCGGGACGCGGTGACCGGAAATAAGTCTCCGTCCTCTTACACGACCCACATGCAGTCGTTCTTAATCACACGTTCAGGCTCTGAGGCCGTGAGGCTCGCACGCTTCACAACCACGACTGGGATTTAGCCTGTAATTAATTTGTAAGCGCTGCAGGACCAGAGCATGAACGCACCACAGACTCGTCCTTATACTCTGGATAATTCGGTGTCTCTTCATGAAGAAATAGAAATGCACATTTCAAATATAGAGGATAGAAATGAACGAGTGAATTTTAATGGATATTCAGAAAAAAACATGACTTTGGTATGGTCTTTAAATCCAACAACAAAAAGATAGATAGATAGATAGATAGATAGATAGATAGATAGATAGATAGATAGATAGATCTAGTTAGATCTAGATAGATAGATAGATAGATAGATAGATAGATAGATAGATAGATAGATCTAGATAGATCTATATAGATAGATAGATCTAGATAGATAAATAGATAGATAGATAGATCTAGATAGATAAATAGATAGATAGACAGATAGATAGATAGATAGATAGATAGATAGATAGATAGATAGATCAAGATAGATAGATAGATCTAGATAGATAGATAGATAGATAGATAGATAGATAGATAGATAGATAGATAGATAGATAGATCTAGATAGATAGATAGATAGATAGATAGATAGATAGATAGATCTAGATAGATAGATAGATAGATAGATAGATAGATAGATAGATAGATAGATAGATAGATCTAGATAGATAGATAGATAGATAGATAGATAGATAGATAGATAGATAGATAGATAGATCTAGATAGATAGATAGATAGATAGATCTAGATAGATAGATAGATAGATAGATAGATAGATAGATAGATAGATAGATAGATCTAGATAGATAGATAGATAGATAGATAGATAGATAGATAGATAAACAATGCTATTCTTTCTTCCATCAGTCCTCATTTTCTATCCCAGATTTATTCAGATTTCTATTTACAGAAAGTGCCTGAGATGAAAAACAAACAGCTCATTAGCATTATGTAAATGAAGCGTAAGAAGCTGCCACTAAAGTCATAACTAATAACTTTCTCCACATATTAACTACTGACATCTCTGTTGGAGTTCATTTAACAAACTCCAAACAGACTCCACGTCTTAATCCGAGTTTCAGATGATGCTTAAAAATGAAATAATGTTGAACTGTTAGATTTTTTGCTGCCACAGTTTACAGACCCTGTAGCACATTTACCCCCAGATCTGTTAAAAAAAGACTGACGTGACCACAATTGTGGTTTTTACCTCTGTGTGTTCGCTAGACTTCATTTATCAGTCTGTTAGAAATCTGGGGCATTCTCCTCGGACACACACACACACACACACACACACACACATATACACACACACACACACACATATACTCACACACACACACACACACACACACACACACACACACACACACACACACACACACACATACACACATATACTCACACACACACACACACACACACACACACACACACAGACACACACACACATACTCACACACAGACACATGACACACACACACATACACACACACACATGCACATAAACACACACAGAGAAAGACACGCACATACACAAACAAACACACACAGACACACACACAGACATACACACATATACAGTACTCACACACAGACACATGACACACACACATACACACACACAAACAACCACTTTTTAATCACACACAGACACACACACACACACTCAACCACACACACACATACACATACTCACACACAGACACATGACACAGACACACACAAACACACACAGACACACACACAGACAAAAACACATATACAGTACTCATACACAGACACATGACACACACATACACACACAAACAACCACTTTTTAAACACACACACAGACACACATGCACACACACACACATACACACACACACACACACACTCAACCACACACACACATATACTCACACACAGACACGACACACACATACACACATGCACATAAACACACACAGAGAAAAACACGCACATACACACACAAACACACACAGACACACACACACAGACACACATATATACTCACACACAGACACACACACACAAACAACCACTTTTTAAACACACACACAGACACACACGCACACACACATATACACACACAGACACACACAGACACACACATGTACACACAAAAAAGGGAAAAAACACACCAGAGACTTTTTTCAGCTCATTAGACT
>NC_083484.1:15369077-15381577 GCF_030014155.1 Tachysurus vachellii | reverse complement strand
CACGTGTAGCGTACGCTCGAACCGAAGGTAAACTTTTCTCCCATCAGAAGCGCGTGAGGCGGGATGCCGGGGTGACCGCATTCCACCTCTGAAACACACAAAACCTCAAAATCCTTATTCACAAATCCCTACAATTTCAGTTGATGTGAGTCGAGCTCGAGTGACTGACGAGCGGAATAAAAACTGCTGTCTGACAAACAAATCAATCTTACGGTTTTACAGAGGTCTGAGTCTTGACCCGTCATGTGACATCATCACAACACGCAAAGCGCTCTTCGGTTCACGTCCAACATGAGCGCAGTCGTTACTCTCTCTCACTCACTCATTTTCTACCACTTTATCCGAACTACCTCGGGTCACGGGGAGCCTGTGCCTATCTCAGGCGTCATCGGGCATCAAGGCAGGATACACCCTGGACGGAGTGCCAACCCATCGCAGGGCACACACACACTCTCATTCAATCACGCAATCACACACTACGGACAATTTTCCAGAGATGCCAATCAACCTACCATGCATGTCTTTGGACCGGGGGAGGAAACCGGAGTACACGGAGGAAACCCCCGAGGCACGGGGAGAACATGCAAACTCCACACACACAAGGCGGAGGCGGGAATCGAACCCCCAACCCTGGAGGTGTGAGGCGAACGTGCTAACCACTAAGCCACCGTGCCCCTTTGCAGTGGTTACTTATAGAGACTCACAATTTAAACCCATAAGTAACGACTGCAAAGGGGCACGGTGGCTTAGTGGTTAGCACGTTCGCCTCACACCTCCAGGGTTGGGGGTGTGAGGCGAACGTGCTAACCACTAAGCCACCGCGATTTAGTTTTCCGCAATTTTTCTTTTCTTTTTAACAAAAAAAAAATAATCAAGCCTTTTTACCTGCAACAGACTAAAAACCCCAGACAGACTGACAAACCTGTTGTTTTATAAGCTGCATGTAGCATTTAGTAATTATTTCTATTTCTAGTGGCCAAAACCAGCAACTGAATCAAGCACTAATAAAGTCCCACTGGGGCAGGTATCACGCTGCTTCACGCTCAGTAAAGCAGAAGCGGGTTGCCAAATCGGCTTTGATAATCCTCCATTTATTCCATCATCTCCTTTTATTTAAAATGGGAGAGTAAATTTCCAGAAACAAAGGTACGATCTGAGACGAGCGAGTGTCTGTGACGTACAGAACCATTTCAATAAGACACACTGTAAGGATTTGAGCTTGGCTACAGTTATATACACACCGCTGTTTATTCTTCTACACCATCTCACACGTCTCACACGTTCGAACATAGTCTTAAGCTCTTTAACGTCTACGAATTAGTGAGCAGGTGTTGATTAGCTTCGTGACACGTCGTTTCATTTACCAACAATAACTCAAAGCATGACACTCTCATAAACACCTCCATCTGTAATAAGATGCAGAACATTCCAGAGCGCGATCGCTTCCACCAAGCAAGAGCTTCCTCATTAAAATTCCACTTCCTGTTGTTTTCATAATTGTTTGTAGCAGTTATGATAATGCAGGTGAGAGAACGACGATGCACTTACTGCCTCAAGGGCAAGCAAACACATTTTCTTTAACTAAACCTCAGACTCACCTAAAGACTTCTGCATCACGCTGATCTCAAAATGACTGCAGGTTTTCTTTCCTACCGCAGGATTGTTACGATTTAAAATAAGGAAGAATTTTCAAAGACGGCGGTGGAGCGCGTAACGCGACTGTTATCAGAGCAGCAAACTTTTTTTAAAAGCCTTACATTAAAAAGCAAGAAGATCTGCAGGAATGAGACAGGTGTATCTGCGGGCGAAAAAAGCGGCGTGTATGAAGTAAAAAAAAATAAAAGACGTTTTTTGAAAATCTAAATATATGCAAAAATATCTGATATGTTTTTATACTGCTGTTGCACAATGATAAATAAGAATACTGCTAAGCTAATTCATTAATAAAAGTCTCTTATTGTTATTATTATTATTATTATTATTAATAATAATAATAATAATAATAATAATAATAATAAAACAAATAATAATAACAACAACACAATAATAATAATAATAATAATAATAATAATAATAATGTATACTATAAAAGTGTTTTTAAACAAATATATATAAAAACATAATTTTATAGTATATATTATTATTACTATTGTTATTATTGCTGTTGTTTTGTTGTTGTTATTACTATAATTGATAACAAGAACAATAATTACAATAATAATAACACTGTTATTATTTTTTATAATAATAATAATAATAATAATAATAATAATAATAATAATAATAATAATAATAATAGTAGTACTATAACAAACTGTATATATTTATGAATAGGATTTTCTTTCTTTCTTTCTTTCTTTCTTTCTTTCTTTCTTTCTTTCTTTCTTTCAAGCTTTCAAGCTTTCAAGCTTTTAATGTTAATACATTTATTATCATGCTCAGAAAATTTAGAATTTTTCTTTTTACAAAATTTATTGCAAATTACTACTTGTCCATTGATGTTCATTGAGAGCGTATTAAAATAGTCTCTGGACTCCATTATCTTGTTTAAAAAAATTCAACGAAATCTAGCAAAAGACAGAAGAATTTATACTAAGATATACTGCAAAAGTGTCGGTCTTTCCAGAATTAAAAAAAAATGGTGTAATAAATGCTCCATAGTCTTTGGGTTTGAATTAGTTTCAGGTTATTTTTTCCTTATTTCTGCTGTGATCTGGCAACCCTGCCTCAAAGACTTACTTACGCTATCATGTTTTTTTGGAATTTATTTATCTTGATACATATAGAAATAAGAATAAAGGTGCAGGAACACACCGATGCACTCGGGTAGCGGTCGGTCCCAGTAGGCTACAGGCTGGCAGGTCAGAACAGCCGCCCCGAAGAGGTAATACCCGGGATTGCAGTCGTACGATACCACAGTGCCGAAGGTGAAATTCCCGAATTCGATTTTACTCTTCCGAATGGAATTAGCTGGTATGCCGGGATCGGTGCAGTTAACCACTGAGGAAGAAACAACAACAATCCATTAACAGTGTCTCAGAAACCACAATCACTAAAAAAAGCAACATTAAAAGGATTTAAACTCAACTAATACTATTAAAATATTACTATCTACATCTACACCGTATCCAAGCTTCAGCATTTACAAGCTTCAGCGTTCAGTTTACTCGGTTTTGCTTCCTAACCCGCACACAGCTCCACTTTTCCCCTATTACACAGAGTCACAATTCCGACTGAAATAAAGAATCAATCAGTCAGTGTTGTGCTGTTAGTGCCAGAAACTCAATAACGGTCCGGTGTGATGAAGCGGCGCTAGCGCTAGCACCCCAAAGCTGATTATTTTCTCATAACAACAAGACCTGAAGTGTTTTATTACCTCCTTTACCACAGCAATTTGTTGATCGTTACAGTTTTCATTTATTAAACAATGACATAGAGGACCTTTTATCCATTTATGTTGTCACTTACACTATAACAGCTGAAAAACTGCCCATTTGTCAGTGTTTTATTTATTTCTTTTAAAAGAGACATATTTAATGTTACAGCGCTGACACTGGAGACTCCTTCCCTAAATGTTAAAACACCTGAAATCTTATATTTATCTTGATTTAAAAAAAAAAAAAACACACACACACAGTCAGAGGCTTTGAGAAGATTCACCTCTGCAGCCGGGAGGTTGATGACTCCACTGGCGTTCAGGAAGACACTGAGCTTGAGACGGCCCCTCCAACACGTAGCCATCGTTGCAGACGAAACTGACAACGTCTCCCAAGTTGAAACCGTCTCCCACCGTACGCCCGTATATCGGACTTCCTGGATGCCCGCAGCTGATCGCTGTCACAAAGCAAATATTCGTGGTAAATTTTTAAAACTCTTTTAAAGTGGATTATTAATGTTTCTGAACACTCACTCACTCACTCATTTTCTACCGCTTATCCGAACTACCTCGGGTCACGGGGAGCCTGTGCCTATCTCAGGCGTCATCGGGCATCAAGGCAGGATACACCCTGGATGGAGTGCCAACCCATCGCAGGGCACACACACACACTCTCATTCACTCACGCAATCACACACTACGGACAATTTTCCAGAGATGCCAATCAACCTACCGTGCATGTCTTTAGACCGGGGGAGGAAACCGGAGTACCCGGAGGAAACCCCCGAGGCACGGGGAGAACATGCAAACTCCACTCACACAAGGTGGAGGCGGGAATCGAACCCCCAACCCTGGAGGTGTGAGTCGAACGTGCTAACCACTAAGCCACCGTGCCCCCCTTGTTTCTGAACACAATATCCATATTAAACCTTATGCTACGTTCACATAAACATTGCTGCAAGTCTACGTTCTACGTTGTAGTCTCTACTTGTGGTTGCCATGGTAATAACGTTTTCCACTAGCATTTAACAAACTCGACAACAAATCGGTTTTCTTGCAGCTAAAATGGAGCTTTAAGGAGATTTGTGTTCATCAGATGAGATCATCCCATTTATTGGCAGTCGCTGCACCGAGACGCTCCGTATTTGCATAAAGTTCGTGTCTGAACACGCCCACGTCTAGTCACCAAAGCTCGCCGTCGCTCGTGCTGCAGGGATTCGACGGGTCTCTCTGAAAACAAAAGATTTCTGGACTGAATCTCTAGCGAGTCGTCGCATGTGTGAACGCCGCGTTAAAAATCTTTCCTGAAAATACTTCAAAAGTTTTTGCCCTCCGAAGTTGTCTTCCAAAAGTTAGAATGACTTGTTTTGTTGCACACCAAATGATATGCAAATTTTGCCATCTGTTCAAAATAAACATTTAAAGCAATGAATGAAAAACGTTTTCACACAAAAACTTACACCTTAATTGGGTTCCGTTGCAGGACGATGTAGTGTTGGGATTATTTGGTGGAGGTTTGATCGATATGTTCATAGACTTAAACGTTTACACCGTCTGCTATTATCTAAACTCAGACTGCTGTATTTACTGTGTGTATGAAACACTGTACACTGTAATGAACCTTTCTCTGGCTTTCACCTGGATTCTATCCCACAGCTTGATCTGCTTTCTGTCTCACTGTGTGTGTCAGTTTAATCCTCCGGATCAGACCTTCTGAATCCCGTCCTAGAGGACACGGTTCTACTCCAGCAGCCTGAACGAATGATCCGAGTAATCACTTTTCTAAAGGTGTGGGAGGCGGGGAAGGGGGTACGGTGGAGGTGGGCTGGCTTCGGGATCTCTGAGTGATTTCAGATCCTGACGGACCACCGGAGTAAACAGTTTAGCATTTTTCTCAGCTAATTACAGCCTTAATGACTTGCAGGGGGATTAACCCCTTAATTACCCCTTTAATATACCAACTTACCTTTTAATGTACCTACTAACCCCGTTATATTCCACCTAACACCTTAATACACCTATTAACCCCAATACACCACCAAACTCATTAATGCACCTATTACCCCCTAATACCCCAACTTAAGTGATTAATGGGTGTATTGGGAGTTAGTTAGCTTATTAGTTAGTTGGTTTATTAACATACTGACTAACACTAACCACTTAACACACCTATTAACCCCAACTCACCCTCTAATACACCAACTAACCCCAATACACACATTAACCACTTAATACAAATATTACCCCCTAATACACCATGAATGCACCCATTAACCCCAATATACCAACTAACTCATTAACACACCCACTAACACTTTAATACACATATGAATACCAACTATCCCCCTAATACCCCCTTTTACTTCTTAATATACAGATTAACCCCCTAATACACCATCTAAACCAGTAACGCACACATTATCCAAATATACCAACAAACCCTTCAATATACCAACTAACCCTTTAATACCCCTTAAACTAACCCTTTATCACACCCACTAAACCCCTTAATACACCTGTTAAGCCTCAACTAACACCAAAAAAAACCTAACCCTAATACACCCTTTAATCAGTTTAATGCACCTAATACCCCCTAATACACCATTTAAACCCCCTAATACACCTATTACTGTCCTAACACCCCTATTAACCTCCCAGTACACCAACTAACCCACAGTAACCCCCACCTATTAACTCTATAATACACTTCTTAACCCCTGTACCATTTTATTCCAGTTTCTAGATCATGAATCAATGAGATTTAAAAGACGTCATGTTTTAATTGCTCCTCATAGAAAGCACCTAAAGGACGTGGAACACTCACACACACAGGAGGGCAGTTGTCCTGACCAGCTGTGGTCCTGCTGGCAGATTCGTACTGAAGAGCCGATGAGCCTGAAGCCCGGGTTGCACTGATACACCACCGTGTCCCTGTAGCCAAAGTTCTCTCCGATCACCTGACCGTTCACGATCCGCTCCGGTTCTCCACAGTGACCCGCTGAGGAAAGAACAAACAGAACCACAACCACATTCTAATAAAAACACTCGGCATCTGTGTCGCACCGGGAGCAAAAGACACCAACGCAAACACAAACACGAGGCGACGTCTTCGACACTGACGCCTCCTGTGATGTAAACTCCGCTCCACCGTGGGGAAGCGTGTGACTGAGCGTGTGCGGAGCGGCGTCGTGGTGCTGCACGCTGAACGGTGCAAGATGGCAAGGCTTTGTGGCATCTGTTCTGCATGAGGCAGGTGTTTGGAGGGAGCTGAGACGCTGCCTTGATGGTTCTCATGATGGAAAGCATAATGTAAAATTATGGCTCAGCTGAGAGACAGCATGAGGATTGGAAGTGTGTGTGTGTGTGTGTGTGTGTGTTGGATTCGTAGCAGCTTGTGGGACCTAGTGACTGATGATACAGTCGTTCCTCTCACCGGGAGAGCTCAAACACTCTGCTGAGCCACTGTTGTCTCTTCTCTCTCTCTCTCACACACACACACACACACACACACACACACACACACACACACACAGATTCCCAACAGATTCACATGGCTCTGTTTCCCAAAATACAAACATAATTTAACTCGTGATCCTGACCAGGCAGTTACTAAAGAGGACGATGCAAGTGTAGCTTAATTTTCGCACCCAGATCATCCTAGAAGAAGGATGAGATGTTTTATCGAACCAGATCCAGTTTTAAACTAGAGAGATATTTATTATTTCATATGACAATTAAAACAGGTTTCATGCCAACTTGCTGGTGTCTGTACCCAGGCAGCGAGTCTCCGAGCCGCTCCACAGCCCCGACGGCAGACACTCGCGTACGGTCGAGCCGACCAGAACGTAGCCCACGTCACAGGTGAAAATGGCCGTCGCTCCGAAGGTCGTCTGAGTTCCAATTTTCTTCCCATTAGGAGGAGTGGGCAGCATCCCGCAAGAAATAACTGCAGTAAAAGGTAATATAGAAGCAGAGGAATGAGCTGGCAAGTAGCACAATGTCAAACGTACAGCTGTAATTTATACCCAATTTAATGGTCTGGCTGTTTTTTTTTCTTTTATTCATCTCGTCTCTTTGCCCTCTTACAAACATCGGAGAGAACGCAGAGAGAGAATAGCTGACTAATCTCGATAACGTCTCCGGTTTATTGCTTCAGGTAAAAGAAAGTAAGTCCAGCTGAAACACGCCGTATCTCGTGGCCAATCTGAGCGAGGAGCAGAGACAGATAAACACGACGTGCAGAGCCGACGTCGACGTACGAGCGTCGTCAATCTTACAGCCAGAAAAAAAAATGACGCCGTCTCAGACTAAGTGCCGAAGTGAGATAAGAAGCCTGGAAAAATGGGACTTTTTTTTTCAGGAGCGTCTCACCGGCGCTCACGTTCTTTCTGCCTCTACGTTTGGTAGATGATTGAATTTATTATTTTTTTTTTTACATTTTTTTTACACGAACGGTTCGAATTTTCCAGCGAGAACGTGAGCAAAAGAGCGGCGACTTTATCGAAGGAGGTAAACGGCGGTCCTGTCTGCGTCCCCGAGGACGATAAGGACGTGGCTGATGTTATTACCCGATGGCGACTTCAATTCAGAATCTTCTGGACCTACACTACACCTTCAGGTCACTTACACTAAAGCTGGAAGATAATAACAACAGGGTTGTCATGGTAACATATTCCTCACTGATTACACATTAGTGAAAGGTAAAAATGTAAGAAAAAAAACAAACAACTCAAATAAAAAATTGCCTATTTATTTCTGGTTATAAACAAACTCCATGTACAACTATTTATTATTAGTTCTACCTCAGCGATGAATGTAATCAGATCTTATCATGAGCTCTGTTCTGCTTTCGCTAATTTATCTAAGCAGGAAAAGTAAATAAGTAGGATAAGAAACATAAAAGGTAAAATTACGAGACTACGCGAGCTCTCGGATCCGTTTCTAGCGTCAAAGGTTTGAGGTTAAAAGTTATTAAACGTCTATATATTCGTCAGTCCCGAACTCACTCTTGCAGCGCGGCCTTTCGTTCCTCCAGCTCCATGTCCCGTTAGATGTGCAGTGGATGTGGGCGGGGCCGAGGCGGTAGTAACCGGGGTTACAGCTGAAGGCGATCACGGTTCCGTATTCGTAACGAGATCCGTTAACGATCTTCCACTTGCCGTGGTCCAGCGCGAAGGAGCCGATACTGGGGCACACCATGACTGTGGGACGAAATGCAAACCTTATTAAATAAGATTCAGAAAGACTTTGTGTATCTGTAATGAACCAGAATAACATTCATAACAGCTTATAATTCATTTATAAGCCTTTATAAGCGCTAAAATCTGTTCTCACGTGTCTCTAATGGACACACGTCACACTTTCTTTATGAATTCGTATCACAAACACCAAACAAAGCAAAGCCCGCTGGATCATCATCGTCATCATCTTCCCATCATGTCAATAATACGTTATAAATGATTATGAATGTCGTCATTAGTCATGACACGTAGAACAAATTATTTTACACAATGCACATACACGACTGTCCATCAATCCTGAACGTAATCTAATTCATTTTAGACTCCGAGACGGGGGGAATATTTTCCCTCTAGGCCTCCGAGTCAAACCCCGGTGTGTGTCTTCACACAACATCTAAAGCCTTAGCTGTTCCTGCAGAACAAAACAAAAAGCACCTCGTGTCGTCTGCGTCCTTTTCTCGCGACGGATGTTTTTAAGACTGATGGAGCTCTTAGTCTGTGACCTAGTGAACCAGTATCAGGGTTTATTTTATTTTAAACAGACTTCAAAGTGCTTCTGGATAAGTGCATCTACTGTATAAATGCAGAAGAACGAGAGGATGAGGAGGGAGACGAGGAAGACGAGACGTGATGGACAAGAGCTTCAGAGTGATGAGTGGTGGAACCTGTACTCCGGCTGTGCGGCGCTGGATCCGATGCAGTCTTTAATGTTGTTTCTCAGTATTTAATCAACACTAGTGCAACAGCGAGGTCCAGCATCCTTCACTTCCTTTATAAAACCTTGTCTACTTGTGGAGTTTCTATCACAGGACTGGATCCAGATCAAAAAAGGTTCTCGATAGAGAAAATCTCTCTGTGCTATTTTTTTAAACTTCTCCACCCAAGCACGAGCGTTTAAACTAAACAGACGTACATCAACTCAAACGTATGTAAAAAAAAAATTCTACGCCCGTACGACTTGTAAGGAACTTTAACGAAGCTTAATGAAGACAAATCGCTCCGTATGCAGATGTACCGTCAAAACACATCCAAGTTCAACTTGTCTCAGGTCTCGACAGGATTAATTACTGTTTCGACCCACGATCGCCGAGCGTACTGACGCAGCCGCGGGGTTTTGGAGAATCTCACCGGTGCAGCGTGGGATCTTGTTGTGGCTGCTCCAGGTCCCGTCGGCCTGGCACACCGTGCTCGTCACCTCTTTGGAGGAGAGCCGGAAACCTTCGTTGCAGAAGTAGTTAGCGCGCGTGCCTGCCGAGTAATCGGGCGCCATCACGCCTCCGTTCAGGGGAGCTGCTGGCGTGCCGCAAGACACAGCTGGGGGAACAGAGAGGACGCAATTAATTCTCATCTCAACACGCAAGACTGTAAACAAACGAGATGTGGTTTGGCAAAACAAACTGGATCCTGTTCTGTCTGTTCATGCTCCAGTTGATGCTGGAGTTAAAATAGTGGAGATCTTTATAAGTCTTACACAATATCTAAATAGGATATGAGCCGGATGACACCAAGCGACTGTCACCGCTCAGTTCTTAACAATTCATTAATTTATTGCTTACATCATTTTTGTTCATTTATAATCTACATCCATATAATATAATATAATATAATCTCTCTTGACACTGGAGACTCCTTCCATCAGTTCCATATTTAATAAATGTCTCATGAACTCTTATGTTTTCCTTGTTATAGTAAAACACCCCCCCCCCCCCCCGGTCTATTTATTATTAGACTGTGAATTTAATTATGTGAAGTGAAGCCATAAGAGTCGTGGTGGATGAGCTGTTACTATGGAAACAAAGCAATAGAAAGAAAAAAAAAATTATTTCAGTGATACCAGTTTATTTATGCAAGGAAAGTTACATGTATGCATGTAAAAATAATGTAATAAATAAATAAACAAACAAACAAACAAACAAATAAATAAATAAATAAATTGATAGAAAATATAAACAATATTGTATAATAATAATAATAATAATAATAATAATAATAATAATAATAATAATAATAATAATAATAATAATAATAATAATAATAATAATAATACATACTTTCTGAGGGACTAATCATACAATTATTTATGTTTAATTTTTTTATATTTTGTTGTTTGGGGGAAATATACATTGTCAATTATTAAACAAATAATTGTATGATTAAGTTAAAAAAAATTAAACATAAATAATTGTATGATCACGTGCGTGCATTTAAAGTATATATATATATATATATATATATACTTTAAATATATACACGACTGACTTCAGATTTCTCTTTCTTTCTTTCTTTCTTTCTTTCTTTCTTTCTTTCTTTCTTTCTTTCTTTCTTTCTTTTTTCCTCATATGCATATTTATCGATATCAGCCTGTGGTAAAAATGGCTCAGATCATGTAGCATTAAATCCACACTGGCTCTCACTGGCCAATTATCCACATCCGGGTCACAGGGATGAACCGGCAGCTCGATTTCAGCCATCGATTCAACTGCAGCACGCTGAAACATGTCCTATCGGCTAAGTGAGGAATTTGTGAGCACGAATCCTGATAAATGAACGTCTGAGTGTTTAAAACTTTTTTTTTATATATTCATTCTTTTTTTACAGCACTTCGGCATGATATGCCTTTGGATAAAGTCATTAAATAAATAAATATATAAATAAATAAAAACACTTGATGGAAACCAGGCTCTGATTAGTCAGCATGGCAGATATTGTTTAATTAAGTCCCAGGAAGCCAAAGCACAAAGATCTGGAGCTCGTTCAAAGCGGACATCAATAAGCCTATGGGACGTAATGAGATGTGCAATTATTGAGCACTAAAAACTAATGAAATAAATCAAAGCGACAATGGACCTCACGTAGCACGTATAACGGTGCGGACGGAGCCACGAAGCCTTTGTTGTTTAACGAATTTAATTAGAAAGAACAAAGGCGAGAGCGACGCCGGCTGTCACCGCTTGACCCCGGCGTTTCCTGCACCGACGGTTCGGACGACGAAACCCGTCGAATGGCGTTTATACGCAACACAAACGCTGACGATCCGGCGAGTTTTTCTGTCGTGAGTTGCAGCTTTTAAATTGGCCTTTACATTATATACTAGTAAATATCATGCAAAAGTTTTCACCCCAGGTACAAAAATAACCTTCCATGGACACATTTTATTACACAACACAGTAGCTGATGTGTGACCTCATGTGTGTTTTCCCTTTATGGGGATCGGTATAATTATGTTAAGCCCCGCCCTTTCACTTCCTCATTTGCATATGTACTGTATGGGAAAGGTGAGTTCCTTCTAAACTGTGATTAATCTTTGATGAAACATTACATCTGAGCTTTAAAATCATTTTAATTTGATTTCATTTCATTTCAATAGTTTTTTTTATATTCTGACCTGATGGTGAGTTGTGAATGATCCCGAAAATCAGGCTTTAATTCAGAATACGTAGAATTATAACTATATAATCATTCTACATAGAACTTAAATATATGCATGAAGAAGTAAATAAATAAATACCTAAATACCTAAATAAATAAATAAATAAATAAATAAACTGAGATATAAAATATAAATGTAAACATTATTATATAATAATACAATTTAAAAAAAGATATAATAAATAAATAAATAAACAAATAAATAAATAAACAAACTGAAATATGATAAAAATGTGAATTTAAACAATATTATATAATAAAAAATATATAAATCGAAATAAAAAAAAGCTTATTTCAGTGATCATTTATTTATGCTAGGAAAGATACATGTATGCTTCTAGAAATAAATAAATAAATAAATAAATAAATAAATAAATAAATAAATAGATAAATAAATAAATAAAAATGTTTAAGAGCATAGTTTAAAAGAAATGTGACGGATCTGAAGATATTTC
>NC_083484.1:15276577-15364077 GCF_030014155.1 Tachysurus vachellii | reverse complement strand
AGGAATTTATGAAAGACTAAAAATATTGGCACCCTCGACTGTATTTGGGACAAACGACAGCCAGTAAGTGAAGATTTGGTCCTTTTATTTTCACTACCGTTAAAAATGCCTTTATTTTTTTGAATGGTTAAAAAAAATTTTGGATTCTTGCGTCTCTGATTTAAATGGCGCTGGATGAAAACTGAAAAAAACAACCACGGAAAAACAGCTTCGGTGAAGCATCTTTTATGTTTCTTGATGGCCAACAGTTTATTGGATATTTTAACCCGATATTTTACGACGCGGTTTCACAACTGATCTTTGCTTCGATGAGAAATCCATCGCGTGGACATTAGAGTTAAGAAAACACGCCGTGTCGGTTCCAGAATAAGCTTTTTATTTTATCCCGGATAAAACCTCTAATTAAAGCCCAACGGCGGTTCTAAGGATCGTAAACCCGTCACACGTGGAACTAAAGAGGCTGAAGAGTGCTGACCGAGCACACGGGACAGGATGTTAATGAGAAAGCGACGTGAGGAACAAATGAGGCGTCGCTGCCAAGCTCACCCTGGCAGACTGGAGGAGTGCCATCCATCTGCAACCTCTCACCCAGACGGCAAGTCAGAATCTCACTGCCCACCAACGTGAAGCCTGGAAGGCAGCGGTACCTGATGATATCTCCTGTTGAGCACACACACACACACACACACACACACACACAAACACGGATATTAGCACGGCTTGTCTGCTTACAAGGACAACAGTAATTATGACTTACACACAAACACATTAATAATATACAGTAAATAAACACCACTGTTTACACACAGCTTAATCATCTGAGTCCAACCTTTAACAATTCTGGTTATTCTTTTAATTACTCGTTTCCGGAGAAGAAATCTAGTCTCTAAACCTTTGTGACTCATTACTTTTCATACAAATGTGCGTTCGGGTTGTGATGTTCTCCTGGAGCAATAAGAAGCTGTCAATAAACTTTATTAAAAAATGCAAAAAAAAAAAACAAACAAACAAACAAATTTGTTTTATAAATAAAATATTTTTCTAAATAAATAATGAATAAATGTTTATTCTGCAGTTATTTCGAGAGTAATGCGCTTCCTGTTCAATAATAATTGCTTTGGCAAGCTTTGTTACAGTAACTGTCGCCGTGGTAACATGACAGCGATGTTTACATCACACATACGTGAGGTTTTGTTGTGATAGAAAGAATTAAAATCGCAGATAGAGGGAATTAAAAACGAGCCGACAGGACTCGTGCTCAGAGTTGTCATGGTAACGCTGATGCTGAACCGCATGGATCGGATAGGATTATGTAACATGCGTATACATGACAACAAAGTTTGCCTACATAATGTCCGGGTTAGAATATACTGTATATACAAAACTGTTCAGAAGAAACAATGTAGAGCAAAAATACCCGAAAAAAAAAAAATCATACTGAATTTCTACATTAGAGAAAACAGTTATAAATTTCAGTAACATTACAAAACAAACATAACAAAAAAAATAAATAAATAAAGCTCACGGTTAGTCTCTATTATTATTATTATTATTATATTATTATTATTATTATTATTATTATTAGTAGTAGTAGTAGTAGTAGTAGTATCATCATCATTATATTTATTTATTATTATTAAAAAAATTAAATGTTATTTATTTATTTATTTATTTATTTATGTAAAAAATATAGAGCTTCTCAGACCAATTTATCTGTCCTTTGTTTTTCCATGTTTTTTAACCATTATTATTATTATTATTGTTATTGTTGTATTATTAATAATAACAACAATAACAATAACAATAATACTACTACTACTACTACTACTACTACTACTACTAATAATAATAATAATAATAATATTAAAAATTGAAAGTGTACTTAAATTTACAATTTACAATTTAGTTCTTTATTTTTTTTCTTTTTAATTTATTAATTTAAAAAAATTAAACTTTTGAGACCAATTTATTCTTCCCGACTTCCTTTTTCTGTTGAATAAAATTGCTGAAAGTTTCTGGAAGCAGGAGGTGTGTCTGATGTCACAGAGCCGTGTATCAGATACATTTTTACACCAGTGCGTGTTTGGATGTACCGATTTCGAGCTCGCCGTCATCAGTCAGGATCTCGGCGTTAGCGACGGGCGCAGGAGGCTGACACACACGGAGTTGGTACGCTAAAAAAGACAGAAAGTGACAGACAAGAAGTGAGAGACTGAAATGTGAGGCAAATCTAAGACCAGTGCACAAAGCACCAGTGCAGAAAACAACAACAACAACAACAACAACAAAACCAGCTCAGAATAAACTCTCTACTCAAGACAGATCATGAAGCAGTGGGCAGCAGAATGAAGCGGTGCAGCAGCACATTGAGACATGCTTCAGAAACTTCTGCCTGGTGACACGAGGGTGGAAATGTGTGAGAGGGTCGAGGGGTCAGAACCGCTGCTGAAGCTTTGAGTTTAATCTGCAGAATGTCTTTTAATCGGCTGACAATAAGTCTGAGAATTTCTGTCTTTGTGCTAGAAATACAGCTCTACAGCTCACGGATATTATCCCACCGAAAGGAAACCAACAGGTTGCTTCTGGATAATTGCAGAAAGAAAATAACCTGAGTGGAAGAAACCATTACGGAAAAATTCACAGAAATTCCCATGGGATTTTGGGAATAATGTGTAACCTTTTCACACAAACAAACAAACAAACAAAGTTACGTGAGAACAGAAAGGATTCACTGAGAAAACAAATCACACTGAGAATAAAGCAAAGATGGATACGGAGTGTCATCATATGGGAAAAGAAATGAATCATGTAGAAATGACTCGACAGACAAATGACTCGTCTGGTACGATAAAATAAGTGAAAAGGTGAAAAGGTTTAAAGTGTGTAAAAATCATAGGAAAGAAATATAAATGATATGAAAAAAGAATCAAATTTTCGTTTCAAAACTCTTGAAATATAATCACGTGAAATATAAATGAATCGTGTGTAAAAAAAACAAAACAAAAAGAAAAAGAAACAATAATATGTGGAAATGGGGGGCACGGTGGCTTAGTGGTTAGCACGTTCGCCTCACACCTCCAGGGTCGGGGTTCGATTCCCGCCTCCACCTTGTGTGTGTGGAGTTTGCATGTTCTCCCCGTGCCTCGGGGGTTTCCTCCGGGTACTCCGGTTTCCTCCCCCCGGTCCAAAGACATGCATGGTAGGTTGATTGGCATCTCTGGAAAATTGTCCCTAGTGTGTGAATGAGTGTGTGTGTGTGTGTGTGTGCCCTGCGATGGGTTGGCACTCCGTCCAGGGTGTATCCTGCCTTGATGCCCAATGACGCCTGAGATAGGCACAGGCTCCCCGTGACCTGAGGTAGTTCAGATAAGCGGTAGAAGATGAATGATGAATGAATATGTGGAAATATCACATATGAAACTAAATGAATCAACGGGAAAAAATATCCCAAAAGAAATAAGTAAATCATGTAAACAAACTCATACTAACAATTATAACAATAATGGTTCATGTGTAAACAAACAAATGATTTCCATCCTGCGAATTTACAGTAAAACGATAGGAGAATCATATGAAAGAATCAAGAATCATATGGAAGGAAATGAATCATCTTGGAAAAAAAAGCAAATTTGAACAATAAATGATCCATGTGCCGTGAGACTGGGTTGTCATAAACTACTTCCTGTTCTGATGTACGTTATAGCAGCTAGAAACAGTCCTTCCTTCACCAGCCTCTTTTTTTATTCTCTTCAAACTTAAACAACTAAGAAAACAGAAAGCTTTAAATGAAAATGATTGTTTTTGAAGCTTTACAAAGCACTGATGCTGGAGACTGTCACGATCTGCTGTGAGACTTGGTTGTTTATGACGTTATATGACGTTACTTCTATTTAATTTGAAATGGATAATTGAAAAAAACCCATGGTTCAGAAAAATTAGAGCTGTTAATGTGTAAGCGGAAATTAAACCACATCAGGACATCAGGAAGTGCTGGAACAGGAAAATAATCAACTCTGGTGTGATGACTGGAACTCAGCTTGGGACTCAAAGGTGATAGAAATGTTTACTTTGTTTGCATTTGCTCTAATGTCTAAAAACACATTTTGTGTTTTTTGTGTGTGGTTTTAAATTTTAAACTTGAATCTCTCACTTTCATTCATCTTCTACCGCTTATCCGAACTACCTCGGGTCACGGGGAGCCTGTGCCTATCTCAGGCGTCATCGGGCATCAAGGCAGGATACACCCTGGACGGAGTGCCAACCCATCACAGGGCACACACACACTCTCATTCACTCATACAATCACACACTACGGACAATTTTCCAGAGATGCCAATCAACCTACCATGCATGTCTTTGGACCGGGGGAGGAAACCGGAGTACCCAGAGGAAACCCCCGAGGCACGGGGAGAACATGCAAACTCCACACACACAAGGCGGAGGCGGGAATCGAACCCCCAACCCTGTAGGTGTGAGGCGAACGTGCTAGCCACTAAGCCACCGTGCCCCCCCTTTTAAACTCCAGAAAAAGAAAAAAACCCACAAAAGTACATTTTGTCGTTGCTCAGGTTAACAGCAGCTCGCGTTTCCCTACAGGCAGAAGAGCGAGAGGACGATGTCCCTGACATTAGAGGCGATTGTGCTGATGCGCTCGGACTTTGCACATAAAACATTAGAGCGTGGAGGGAATCGCAATAACGAGCTCACAATGCAAAGCTCATTACGAATTTAAAAGATAATAAAATGAAATGGTGGCAGTCCCAGAGCAACGTTTCTGTTTCTTCGCTCTTAAAGTTCATTTTTTCTTTCTTTCTTTTTTTTTTTTTCACGGACGCTCGTAACGCTGCGCTCGTCCGCTCTCTGTCCCCGCAATAGATCGGGGATGAAATCTGCCATTCCGCTGCTTATTTGATGAGGATATTGGCATGTCTGGGAGTAATTGCTTCTTTCATCGCGCTCTCCGGATCCGTCCGTGTGATCTCGAGAGGGCGAGAAGGCGCTTTCGGTCCTGCGAGTTTTACGAGCCGCTTTCCGTCTCCTCGTGAAAATGAGATGAAGAGAACAAATCACTGTTATACGTTTTCAGATTCCTGTACAGGCTCATAAAAGCAAATAATTTGTATACTACATTAGTGCTGAGTTCTCCAGTCTTCCCCGATTCTTCACTACTGTGCAACTTCCCTACACCCCTGAGTGCTTTTTGCCATTTTCTTTCTTTCTTTCTTTCTATTTTTTTTTTTTAAACAGTTTGTTTTGCTACATGAAAAGCTTTAGCTCTGGTTTATTATCTGGTTCGTTTGGTTTTCGTCTTAAAACAATTGGATTTCTTTGTTCTGTGTTTGTGTTTTTAGAGGAAAGAAATATAATGTTTTTTTCCAAAAACACTTGCACCTGAATTTCTTTTTGTTTTGTTTTTTTTTTGTTTTTTTTACACCACAGCAAATTTTAACGATTCAGATTTAATAATGAGTAAACTTTTAATTCATCTAGAGTTATGTTTTAAGTTTGAGGAAGACAAACATGATAGCCAGGGGTGCACAAACTTTTGATCATCCATCCACCTGTATAATATTTGTGTAATATTTCGAACATCTGATTGTTGCTGGATGCAGCTGCAGTGGCTGTCACCGTGATGGCTGCCTTAACGATAGCAATTTCCCAGTGAAGGGAAAAAAAATCTGACAGACATCCAAAAATGGTGTGAACACAAACAGAGAAAGGAGGAAACCAGCATCATCACCCAGACAAATCATCGCTCCGAACAGCTGCTATTACACGCAAACCTATAACACGTAATCCGTCATGTAGGTGTCGGGTCAGGAGACGATGATGAAGCTGAAAACACGAGGCCGCGGGAAGGGAACGGAGCTCACCGTGATAATGCAGGACGAAGAATCCGCTGGTGCTGAAGTCGCTGTGGAACCTCAGGAGGACGTGGTTGGAGGTGCTGGAGATGGCTTCCTGAAGAGAGCTGCCGCTGAACTGGCCCAGCTGAGGTGAGGTCTGGTCCGGGCCGTCCCTATAAAGCACACCGACTTTCTTTATAACTCCAAAACACTGTCATTTTCTCTGCATTCTATATATATGCAACCGTATACTCTTACTTTATAACTCTTACATAAGGCATTTATAACAGCGGACATATTTATAAAGCAACATTTATTTTATATTTATGAAGTGGACATACCACCTGAATAAAGTGACACAGGTTCATAGATTCTTGATGTCATTAACAGGTTGTGACACTTTTTTTAAGGTCACTTAGATCAAAATGCCTTGAAAACAGACGTTAAGTGAAAGTGCTACTATTACGCCGTCTCTCTGGTGACTCCGTAATAAACTCTCTGTGACTCTCTGGTGACTCTCTGTGACTGGTGACTCTCTAGTGACTCTCTGGTGACTCTCTGTGACTGGAGACTCTCTGGTGACTCTTTGGTGACTCTCTGGTGACTCTCTGGTGACTCTCTGTTGATGCCATTTATTATTTAGAAATTGAGTGAAATTTAATGCTGATTAGGAAACGATCCATAGAAACATAGAAAACCAAACAATGTTGAATCTCACTTTCTTAATGTTCCTGAGATTTTTTCTCAGTAATTTTTCCTTCATTGGTGTTCAGAAGCTGTGTCCACTGTACCTTTCCTGTGTCCTGCACTGTTCCTGCGTCCTGTACCTTTCCTGTGTCCTGCACTGTTCCTGCATCCTGCACTGTTCCTGCGTCCTGTACCTTTCCTGTGTCCTGCACTGTTCCTGTGTCCTGTACCTTTCCTGTGTCCTGCACTGTTCCTGTGTCCTGCACTGTTCCTGCATCCTGCACTGTTCCTGCGTCCTGTACCTTTCCTGTGTCCTGCACTGTTCCTGCGTCCTGTACCTTTCCTGTGTCCTGCACTGTTCCTGTGTCCTGCACTGTTCCTGTGTCCTGCACTGTTCCTGCGTCCTGCACTGTTCCTGCGTCCTGTACCTCTCCTGTGTCCTGCCCTTTTCCTGTGTCCTGCCCCTTCCTTCTCCATAGTATTTACTACGCTCTTGATTTTCTTGACCTGAGTAATAAGTCCTAATGAGTCAATTAATGTGTTAATTAATTAAAATTCTTAAAATATTAAAGAATCCGAAAGTGTGTTCAAATGATTTTAAGTAAGTTAAATATGCATTAACATTTCAGGAAGCACGCTGACCTCCCTAATAAGACATGCCTTCTCTGGTCTCTTTTTCCCACCTGATGCTTGGCTTTACAGGCTCCTCATCCCTTCCTGCCAAATCCCGAGTGATCAGAAATGAAGGGTTTGAAATGTTGCCATGTGAACACAGCGCACACCACATAAGAATCCATTTAATTCAATTTGCAGGCGCACTAATGTGCTACACCGTGAACATCTGCCTCGCATTAGACGCTGACGCATTAGAGAAAATACAACAGCAAGAGACTTCATTCCTTCAGAAACGCAAGTGTATGTATGATTATTATTCTGTTTGACAGGAAAGAAAAAAAAAACTGTGTGACCGTGAGATTTCTGAGAAAACAAGTGCACGATCGTAAATACCCCTGAATTAGACGCAAAGTGCAATTTCCGTTCTTTAGAATAATGCAAAAAATAAAAATAAAAAACTGCATGTAAGGTCTAATGCACTTGGTCCCTAACTATTATTTGCCCTCCAGGGGCCACTTTTAATCTTTTTCCTATTCAGCTGTGAGCATTTATGGGAAATTTCATAAAATATTGACAATAACAGGCTTTTATGGAAAGTAAAGCAAAAAAAAAATTCATGTTACTAAATCAAACCACGGAAAAGTATTCGAAATGTATAAATTTAAAGTAAATTATTAATTCAAAAATAATTTAAAGCCAACAACTTAAGTTTTTAATGGCTGCTAGTTAACCACAATTTTTGCTAATTCTATGCTAAAGTAAAAAAATAAAAACCCTGTTATTTTCAACCTATTTCATGGAGAAATAAGATTTTTTGACAAAGATTTTTAAATAGTCCATGATTTTTTTTTTTAATATTTCAGAAAATAAATATAAAGATGTATAAATAAGTATTAAAAGGACTAAATGGCTTAAAATCGCCTTTAAATTGGTCGCCTATGAGTAGCATAGCACGATTTTTTTTCCCCTTCCACAACCAAGTAAAAAGCTTCTCGTAATTACAGTAGTAGAAGTTTAAGGCGTTTCATTTATTACGTAGCTTTGAAAGCTGAGACAACTCTTACATGTTAAGATTCTTCACTTCCCTGCTGCCATGGCAACAACTAGCAGAGATGTCATTAATGTTATATCCGTTGCTCTTGAAGCGTCTCACCAGCGGAAAGAAAAAAAAAATTCTTCATTCTGACAGTACGTAGGCACTGGATGAAATTTCTCCTGGGTTCCCTAAAGTACAGTTGATTTCATCTCTTGCTGGTGATACAATAAACTCCTGCACTGATGCATGACTGATCCTTCAGGACCTCTGAATTTAATGGCCGCATTAATCAATTTGCACGTAGCGCGTCGTAAGAACTGTAATTATTTGTCAGATCGTTTATATCACTCGTGACAGGCATGCCTTGGATGTTTGGAGGAGATTTGTGGAGGTTACTTAAAAAAAAAAAAAAAAAGAAGCCCTGCAGTAAGGATCATTCTGTATATTATGTAGAATAATCAACAGGGTGGTGAGCTGAAGGGTGGATTGTTTCTACCCCGAGTCAGAGCTTCACTGCTCATTCTCTCATCAGCCACTCTTTTGTATTTCTCCTAGCACTAGATCAAGAAAAAAACAAGTAGAAATCAATGCCAGAGACATCAGTGAAGATGTCTCTGCTGCCAACAAGTCGACTCCCTCGTGTTGCTAATTTGCATTCCTTTAAAAATATATTTTAAATATTATGTCTCCACCACCTAGGGGCACAAAAGAACCCCAAAACAAATCAGTGCAGCTTCTCAGATTACACAGAGACCAGAAAACATAGCCGGAAAAAAAGAATCACGATTTCTGCTAATAGTCGCGTCGGAATTCGGCATCAACTGGATGAATCCGTTGACCCAATCTGCCTCGTGCCAACAGGTCAGGTTGGTGTTGGGGTATAATGGTGCAGGGAAACTGCCTTGTGCCAACAGGTCAGAATGGTGATGGGTAATATTGTGGGTAGCGCCTTCGGGAAATCCACCGACCCAACCTAAATTGTATCAACACTTCAGAATCTCAGTGGGAGTATAATGGTTTTGGTAAAGTTTTAAGGAATCTAAGGGACTGGTTTCAACTCTTCAGACTGGGTGTAGGGGCATAATGGTATGGGCAATTGTATGGGTAATGTTTTCAAGAAACCAGTGGACCCGAACTGCCTTGTTTCAACAGTTCAAACTGTTGTTTGGGAATATAATAGTGTGGGTAAGGTTTTCAGAAAATCAATGGACCTGACCTGACTTTCAGGTTGTTGGTAATGCTTTCAGGAAGTCAATAGCCCTAATCAGACTTGGGGGTATACTAGTGTGGGTAATAATTTGGACCAAAAATCCATGGACCAAACTGACATGTTTCAGCAGTTCAGGCTGGTGTTGGGAGTATAACAGAGTGGGGAATGTTTTCCTGACACTCACTGAGCCCCTTAATACCAATCAAGCACTGTATAAACGGCACACTTTGGTACAGCTAAGTATTGTTGCTGACCACATCCAGCTCTTTATAGCCATCCAGTTCATCGTACCTCAGTGGCCACTTTGTAGGTATAATAACCATATGCAGTTAACCTCTGATAGGCTGGAATGTGGGAATGGTCAAAAATGGTCCAACACTATGACTCTAATTTGTACCGAATGTTTTGTTTTTCAAGATACTTGTTTTATTTGTTCTTGCACCTTCTTGGTGGAATAAACTTGCCCTAGACTTCTGAACAGCTGAGTCACTGTCTGTCTTCAAACGACGAGTGAAGACCTACCTGTTACTCGATACTCGCACTTATTTCTTACTGTTTATATAAAAAAATACTGTATATGTGTGTTATATTTCCTTTCAACAGAGTTTAAGGCTCTGGTATCGTTAGTCTGTGAACTAGTATTGATGTATTCATTGATGGAGACTTCAAAGCACTTTTGTATGTCGCTCTGAATAAGGGCTGTATGCTGTAAATCTTTTTAATATGAGCTATGGACCGAAAGACGTCAATCTATGTCAGTGGTCAAAGTGATGGTTTAGTCCAAAGTGATTTAAAAAATAGATCTTGCCTCCTTGCCTTCCTGCTGCATTTAAAGAGAGACATTGGCAAGGATCTGTGATGGCAGTGGTGGTTATTTTTGTTGCCTCAAGACCCTTTCATGGGATTTGCCTCTTTTGAAATAAAGATTATGCCAGAGGTGGGAGTAAGTCACACATGTGCAAGTCACAAGCAAGTCTCAAGTCATGAATGTCAAGTCAAAGTCAAGTCGAATCTTTTTTTAATATTTGTCAAGCAAGTCTCAAATTTGCGACTTAAGTCTGACTCGAGTCAAGTCGATTCCACCATCTCTGAGTCATTTTCCTTAAGTCAGAGTCAAGTCTCAAGTCATGAATGTCAAGTCAAAGTCAAGTCGAATCTTTTTTAATATTTGTCAAGCAAGTCTCAAGTCTCAAATTTGCAACTTAAGTCTGACTCGAGTCAAGTCGAGTCCACCATCTCTGAGTCATTTACCTCAAGTCAGAGTCAAGTCTCAAGTCATGAATGTCAAGTCAAAGTCAAGTCGAATCTTTTTTTAATATTTGTCAAGCAAGTCTCAAATTTGTGACTTAAGTCTGACTCGAGTCAAGTCGATTCCACCATCTCTGAGTCATTTTCCTCAAGTCAGAGTCGTCTCAAGTCATGAATGTCAAGTCAAAGTCAAGTCGAATCTTTTTTTAATATTTGTCAAGCAAGTCTCAAGTCTCAAATTTGCAACTTAAGTCTGACTCGAGTCAAGCCGATTCCACCATCTCTGAGTCATTTACCTCAAGTCAGAGTCAAGTCTCAAGTCATGAATGTCAAGTCAAAGTCAAGTCGAATCTTTTTTTAATATTTGTCAAGCAAGTCTCAAGTCTCAAATATGCGACTTAAGTCTGACTCGAGTCAAGTCATATGACTCGAGTCCCCCATCTCTGGATTATGCGGCTGTCAGATAGTGGAAGTGTATTTGGCAGTGATATGGGAATAAGAAGATGTAGAAGAGTTTAAGGAAAATAAAACTAAAGTCTATAAATGAAGATGTAAAAGTATCTTTGATTTGGGGAACATTGCATTTATTAAAAAATTGTTCGTCCGCATATTTAACGTACGTGAGAACAGAATCTTGTTTCGTTGGACGTTTTACACCGAATTTGATTTCAAAATTACTTACCACACAGTGATGTAGTCGTAGATGGGCTCAGTGTTCAGCACGGTGAAGTTGATGGAGATGCCGTTGCCTGGCGGGACCCTGATGGTCCATGTGCAGTCCTTCAAGTTGGGGTAATCGTCCGGGTGACCTGGAGAGTAGATGGTGCCCTCCAAAGCGGTGAGATTTCCACCACAAAGTGCTGAGAAAGCAATGGAGAACAAAAGAGCATGAAAATGCCACTTACACCGATGACTTTCTCTTCCTACAGCCTTGCAAACAGCACTCTTGTCTTTGAACTCCATGTCCACGGCCCTGCTGTGTGTTAAAGAAACCGCTCTCCAGAGTTTCTGCCTTGGTTTTTTTTTTTTTAAAGGTCAGAGCTCACAGTAAATACTGTAGTGTGGGACGAGCTAATACAAAGCCTGCAGAGAAGAAACTGCAACTTTCAAGAGCCTTTGTTTAGCCATGCAGTGCCTACACAGAAAAATAAGAACCGTTCCAGTCCTAAATGTCAGCTACTGGGGTTCTAGCATCAGTGTGACCAAGCTAACTGCTGGGTTTTAACACCAACCTAACAATCACATGGCAAGAAATCAGGTCAGGAATGTACTGTATGCTAGAGAACATTGTCGTTTTTCTATCGTCTATCGTCTGGGACAAAAATTCCCTGGACCTGTTCCTAGTTAGCGATCTTATGACTTTATGTTTACATACATGGAAGCCTTGCATTGCTAATGCTAATATCTGCTCTCGCCCTTTACTTAGCGTGAAAGTTGAGAGAAAGTCAACACAACTGTATTTGTGGTTTAAATGATGACGTTTTCATGCTTCACAGAGTTTTCCCTTCAAACCAGCAAAACTGTAACACAATTTAATACGAGATTAAGACTTATAGCTATAGTTTTAGGTCGACGCTCATGCTTATAACAGAATTAGCATGTCTGAACTCTAAACACAATGCTAACAGTGAGTGAATTAATATCTCCAAGTAATTTCCAAGGAGTTCAGGGCTTGAACTTAAAAAAAAAAAAAGAGGAAATATTACACTAATATATAACTAAACAGATCCAGCCAAAAAGAAGTCATGACAAACTCGTCACTCCGTGTCGTGTCGTCTCTCCTCTACTCAGGCACATGCCATAGATAACGGTGAAGATTCAAAGATAAGATGAAATAAAGATTTTAAAACCGGTCGTCGGCCCACTCTTGAGAGAATCGAGGCCTAATTATCTCAAAGCAAAAATAGTTACAAATTTGAAAAGATTTTTAACTCTTCTATCATTTCGCAGGCAGCCGACAGTGACATGATATATATAGTGCTGACCCGTAGCTTCATCAGACACCATTCAGACCGCCTACATGGCAATCTGATTGTCTTTTTGTCCTCCGAGACTGACATCAGCCTCCACTGATGAGTGCAGAAGGCTATAAATCAGCACCGGACAAATAAGGAGCCTGGAAGAGCGGATTGTATTTCTAGAGACAGCTTTCGTAAAAAAGTGTTAACAGATTAGTTTTGCACTTTTTTAGCCTATTTAATTAGGTTTCCCAGGCAACAAGACTCTGAAAGACAAGAGTGTTTCTTCTGCATACCGAACTGCTATTATAGTGAACAAATAATAAGGCGAGAAAGCAGAAAGACTTCCAGAACTTTCCCCAGAAACAGGCAAGTGTCCATGTGGGCTTTGGTTACCTTCACAGCGAGGAACAGGGTGATTCCAGTTCCTGCTGACTCCATGCAGGCAGGAGAGCGAGGCCTGGCCCAAAAGCGTATATCCCGGCTGACACTGGAACCAGATGGTCATGCCCACGCCAAAATCCGTTCCCATCACCTGGCCGTTTCGGAAGGGCCTCGGATCCGGGCAGCGCTGGAGCTCATAAGCTGAAGAGGGAAAGGGGAAGTGGTGCCTAAATATCACCCAGTCTCAATCCCAGTACAGCCGTATCTGTATCGCACTATATCGGAATCTGAATACCAGTACATTTAAATAGTAGTTAGAGTACGGCTGTATCACTATCCCAAAACATCTAAATATCAATCCCAGTTCATCTGTAATCCCAGTATAGCAGAATCTCAAATCCAGTACATATGCATCTTAATAACAGTATATCAGAATCTTACTCCCAGTACAGCTCAATCTTAATCTCGGTATATCTGAATATTAATCCAAGCTGAATATCTATCCCTATACAGCCATAGCACTATTCCAGTACACTCGTATCGCTATCCCAGTATCTCTATCCCAGCAACTTTATACCAGTACAGCCGAATCTCAATCCCAGTACAGCTGTATCTCGATCCCAGTACATCTGAATCTTAATCCTAGTAGAGCTTTATCTCTATCCCAGTACATACGTATATCTATCCCAGTACAGCCGTATTTCTATCCCAGTACAGCTGTATTTCTATCCCAGTACAGCCGTATCTCTATCCCAGTACAGCTTTATTTCTATCCCAGTACAGCTGTATTTCTATCCCAGTACAGCTGTATTTCTATCCCAGTACAGCTGTATCTCTATCCCAGTACAGCTGTATTTCTATCCCAGTACATATGTATCTCTTTCCCAGTACATACGTATCTCTATCCCAGTACAGCCGTATTTCTATCCCAGTACAGCTGTATTTCTATCCCAGTACAGCCATATCTCTAAGCCTCAGTTGGAGTCTTGTTTGTTGCCATGAACAGATAATGACTGAGCATCAAGAACAACCTCCTGGCTAAGAGCAGGGATTTACAGAGCTTTATAGCCATCTAGCTAGTGCCATTGTACGATGCTAGCTTCTTTTCTCTTTAAGATTTAAGTCTTATTTATCAGGTGCTTTAGAAAGATGCTGCAGTTCCTTGTTGTTCTTGTGGCGTCTGCTGTACGCTTGTCTTACGTCACATGAGGTTTGAGTAAATAAGGTCGGCATGAAGCTGATAAGCGATTCGTCTTACTGTCCACGTGTCCCTTTAACATGTAGCTGAAACTTTTTCTAACCAAATATACACATCCTGGCGGCTCACTGCACTGTGTGTGTGTGTGTGTGTGTGTGTGTGTGTGTGTGTGTTTGTGTGTGTTTATTATTCTTCCTTTAAAAATGTCATTTTGGAAACACACTGGCAATAAAAAGAGGACACATTTAAAAGGCAGGCTGTTTCCTGCTGAGCCGAAGGTCGAGGATGTCGTTTTCCTGCTAAGACGAGGATTTTATTTTCATTTAGATTTTAAATGACAACAAGCTCGTCTGAAAACAGGATTTAGATCAATTTAATGATGCGCACTGCACTTCAAAATCCCTCCTCACTTAACGCTTAAAGATCTATCTATCTATCTATCTATCTATCTATCTATCTATCTATCTATCTATCTATCTATCTATCTATCTATCTATCTATCTATCTATCTATCTATGTCTATCTGGCTCTGTCTGTATAGATAGATAGATAGATAGATAGATAGATAGATAGATAGATAGATAGATAGATAGATAGATATAGATAGATAGATAGATAGATAGATAGATAGATAGATATAGATAGATAGATATAGATAGATAGATAGATAGATAGATAGATAGATAGATAGATAGATAGATAGATAGATAGATACTGTAGATAGATAGATAGATAGATACTGTAGATAGATAGATAGATAGATAGATAGATAGATAGATAGATAGATAGATAGATAGATAGATACTGTAGATAGATAGATAGATAGATAGATAGATAGATAGATAGATACTGTAGATAGATAGATAGATAGATAGATAGATAGATAGATAGATAGATACTGTAAATAGATAGATAGATAGATAGATAGATAGATAGATAGATAGATAGATAGATAGATGGTTTATTTTTAAGTTGAAGTTTAAGTGTGACCTCCAGGACAGACGTCTCTTACTGTCGTAGACGATGTGGAAGCCAGCTTTGTTCTGTGAGTAGTCACTGTGGAAGATGAAGCTGGTCTCGTGGGTGGTGCTGAAAAACGATTCAGGAACGAGGGAACCGCTGAACCTGTCAATCACCGAACCCGAGTCTGAACTCCCGCTCCGAACCTCCAGGTAGTCGTGAACGGCTTCGGTGGAGAAATTCAGGAACTGCAGGTGAATCCCTGAAGGACAGAAATAAGGACAATGTCAGAAAGATGGGATGATGAAATGATTCAAGAATTCAGTAGCTGAAAGAACAGGAAGGATGAGAAAGTGAAAGGAGAAGAAAAGGAGGGAGGGTAGAAGGAGAAAGAATAGAAAGAGAGAGGAGGGAGGGGGAAAAAGGAGAGTAAGAGAGAGGAGAGAGGGGGAGAAAGGAGAGAAAGAGAGAGGAGAGGGGGAGAAAGGAGAGAAAGAGAGAGGAGGGAGGGGGAAAAAGGAAAGAAAGAGATAGGAGTGGGGGGAGAAAGGAGAGAAAGAGAGAGGAGAGAGGGGGAGAAAGGAGAGAAAGAGAGAGGAGAGAGGGGGAGAAAGGAGAGAAAGAGAGAGGAGGGAGGGGGGAAAAGGAGGGGAGGAGAGAGGGGGAGAAAGGAGAGAAAGAGAGAGGAGAGGGGGGAGAAAGGAGAGAAAGAGAGAGGAGGGAGGGGGAAAAAGTAAAGAAAGAGAGAGGAGAGAGGGGGAGAAAGGAGAGAAAGAGAGAGGAGAGAGGGGGAGAAAGGAGAGAAAGAGAGAGGAGGGAGGGGGAAAAAGGAGAGAATGAGAAATGAGATCATGGGAAAGGAGAGAAAGAGAAATGAAAGAGAAGGGGAAAATGAAAAATTGGATTTGGAGGCAATGGAGATAATAGTAGGAAAGAGTGATAAAGGAGGGACAATGAGAGGATAAAAGGAGAGAAGGAGAGAAGGAGAGAGGAGAGAAGGAGAGAAAAGAAAAGGAGAGAAGGAGAGAAAAGAAAAGGAGAGAGGAGAGAAGGAGTAATAGTAAATGTGTCTTAGAGACAGACGCTGAGCTGTGAGTGGATCTGAGGCTGAGACACAAACCGAAGCCCACAGGAAGTCGCACTGTCCAGGTGCAGTCCAGCCCACTGGGGTAATTTCCAGGGAAACCAGGACTCAGGATGACACCAGTCATGTCGGAGAGAGAGCCGCCACACTCGGCTACGGAGAGAACACACAACACTCATCAGGGTCCGAGTCTTCCACAGAGTGAGGGACATTTAGTGTTGTGAACAGCTGAAGAGCGATCTCAGGCTTTTCTCAGGCGATCTCAGGCGATCTCAGCGATCTCAAATCTCATCTTATTATTTATTAAAGACAAAGTTAATAGTTCGTCTTCTCAAGTCGAAGGCTTTCACACGGCCAGAGCAAAAAAGTGTCGAGCCATTCCCATCAGTGTGAACACAACTCCTTCTGGGGTCCACGCTTTAATAACACATCCAGCAATTCTAGATCAGATACACGGCAGATTTGTGTTTTTATTTCGAGTCGTGATGATCTTCTACTCAGCGTCCGACGGCGGCACCGGACTCCGATACATTCATTCATTCATTCATTTTCTACCGTTTATCCGAACTACCTCGGGTCACGGGGAGCCTGTGCCTATCTCAGGCGTCATCGGGCATCAAGGCAGGATACACCCTGGACGGAGTGCCAACCCATCACAGGGCACACACACACTCTCATTCACTCACACAATCACACACTACGGACTATTTTCCAGAGATGCCAATCAACCTACCATGCATGTCTTTGGACCGGGGGAGGAAACCGGAGTACCCGGAGGAAACCCCCGAGGCACGGGGTGAACATGCAAACTCCACACACACAAGGCGGAGGTGGGAATCAAACCCCCAACCCTGGAAGTGTGAGGCTAACCACTAAGCCACCGTGCCACCCTGACTCCGATACAGAAAGGTACAAATTTGACAAAGCGACTCGACCGTGACGTTAATTGTTTCGAGCAAAAAAAGGAGCCCCACAATAAAGCAGTGACTGAATAGGATGTAAAAGTACACGATGTTACCTGCAGAAAGTCTTCCCAATAAAAAAAAAAAACAGATAAACGAAACAAATGAAACCCGACATCCTTCTACAGCCGTAATGATAACTTTACAAAACAAAGCCGAGTCTATCGTCAGGAGTTTTTTTTAAAGCGGCGTGACGTCTCAGAGGTGCGAGAAACCAGACAGGAAACGTTTCTGAAAAGACGAGGAAGAGGAAGAAGAAGTAAAAATGAAGCATTACCCAGACAGAGAGGTGCCGGATAGTTCCATCTCCTGACGGGTCCCGGCATACACGTTATATACGCACTGCCCTGCATGCACAGTCACACAAAATAACACACACAAAAACAAAACAAAACAAAACAAAAAAAACAACAGAAAGAATAGACAGATCAGTAAGTGAAGTGAAAGTTACAAAAAATAAATAAATAAATAATAATAAAAAATTATAATATATATCAAATGATCAAAAAATATATAAATATATCAAAAAAAGATCAAATTTAACAAAATATAAAATATATATAAAAAAAGATTTATGGAATAAATCAGAACTACAACACAAAAGAATTTATAATCTATAAAAGTTCAAGATCTACTCAGGATAAAAGAATCGGGTTGATTTAAATAATGATTAAATTACCCATTTTTTAAAATAATAATAATAATAAAAGTAATAATTCTTCCACTTCTTAATAACAAGCCTGTAAATATAAGATAATTTTTTTTTTTTTGGTTGGGAATTTTTTTTTAATTTTATTTCAATTTTGTATATATTTATTATTTTATTTTAATATATATTACTGTATATATGTAATAAAAGCAGAAACGAGTGCAGATGTGTTGTGTATTTAATAATGAATAAAAATAAAGAAATGTATTATTAATGGCACGGATTCATTTACAGAGTGTGTGTTCACCTTTAGCGTGTATCCCTGATCACACTGGAAGGAAACGACGTCTCCGACGATGTAGCGCTCGCCGATTTTCACGCCGTTGTTGGGGGTCTGAGGCTCCGGGCAGGAATCCAAACCTATCGCTTAGGACACAGGAAACTCTCTTCATTTGTCAGTATGAAAGACTGAAGAGTAAAATATTACATCGAGGCTGAAAAATTCTAGCCAGCGATGTCATCGAACGTTCGTTTATGTCGTCTGGTTTAATCCGTACCTGCGTATTCCAGGTGAAATCCTGCTCCGGAAACGCTCATGTCCGTCTGAAACGTCAGGTACAGGTTGTTGGACGTGCTGTTCAGAAGCGGTGGGATGGTGATTCCTGAAAGCAGCACAAATAAGATGTCACTTAAGTCACTTTTAAAGGTGCGGTGCACGTTGTTTGAAAAATGCTTCAGAAAACCAACTCGGCCGACAAACAAAACAAACGTGTAGCCAATGAGCAGAAAGGGGCGTGTCTTGTCAATATGCGGCGGAGAGAGTGTTCTTATATTAGCCGAAAGGGATTGAAAGATTGACATGGCGGATACCTGCCGTTACCTCTGCCTCGGGTTCTAGGTGTTGAACGTCGTCTTCGGCGTGAAACGGAGCTAAACCTTTCACGGTACAACACACAGTACTACAAAAACACATCTGTATTACCATAGTATTACTCACTGTGTTCATTTATTGATAAAAATCTCCCCTCGGCCAGCCGCCCCAGCAGGTTCCGCCATAATAGTTGCCTGGGTTGCGTATGTATGTGTGGGGCGGAGCTAACAAACCAGGGGTGACACCCATTTGGGTTAGGGGCGTGTTTGTTTTGGTGATTTCAAATGTCAACATTGGCTTTCAGAGATCGTGCACCGAGCCTTTAAGCCAGCAAAATGTAAAAAAAACCTCCTCCGACACTTCAACGCTGTTTCCGTAAACATTGTAAAATGTAACACGTACAGATACATATTTAAATTTATTTCTCATTTTTCTGTTAAAAAAAATAAAATTTGAAAACAATTAGTACAAAAAAAAAAATCCAAAAATTTTCACTGACTTTCAGAAGAATATCGAAAATTATAGAAAAGTTTTAGATAAAAATGTACACAGTATGAAAAAACGTTCTTTAAATGTTTATTATTAAAAAATAAGGATTTAAAGTTATTAAAACAACCTTACTACGGGGGGGGGGGGGGATTTCAAATTCGAATCAGTGACAATTGGATACTTTTAGTTTTTAGTTTTACTTTTGTATTCACTCTCATTCATCTTCTACCGCTTATCTGAACTACCTCGGGTCACGGGGAGCCTGTGCCTATCTCAGGCGTCATCGGGCATCAAGGCAGGATACACCCTGGATGGAGTGCCAACCCATCACAGGGCACACACACACTCTCATTCACTCACGCACTCACACACTACGGACAATTTTCCAGAGATGCCAATCAACCTACCATGCATGTCTTTGGACCGGAGGAGGAAACCGGAGTACCCGGAGGAAACCCCCGAGGCACGGGGAGAACATGCAAACTCCACACACACAAGACGGAGACGGGAATCGAACCCCCAACCCTGGAGGTGTGAGGCGAACGTGCTAACCACTAAGCCACCGTACCCCTGTTTTCTATTCAGTAAGTTTGTAATTTAACAAACCGAAGTGCATTAAAAGGACAACAGGAGCCAGTGGGGTTGAAAAATCCTCATAAAATATAGAAACAAACCGGTAGCATAACTTGAGCTTCATATCTGAGAATGAAACTAAAACGTCTGCTGTTTGAATCTGTTTTCATTTGAATTCAACACGTGATCTGTTCGTTTGTATTGCGGATATACGCACGTCTTTCATCTGAGCCCGTGTTAATTAAGCGAGACTCGGACTCTCCGTGGATATGACGTGTTTTCTGCTGGGAGACGGTGACCCAGCTTCCAGGCACCGCTGAAAGAGTCATTAACAGCAGACATGAAGAATGAAATAATCCTCCTACTTTAACGCCACCTGCGAAACGATTTCAGAAACGACTGCAATACGACGTCTATAATCACCGTAAGGTCGTGAATAGTTACAGAGAAGGTCCTGAATAGCTGTAAAAACCTTCTTTTGGAGAAGAATAGAAAAGGAAACGTACTGTAAACGTGAGGAGCTGAAAACCCTGTAGGATGAAAGCTGACCCTCGCACCGAAAAACAGATCATAAGCATCACCTTACCGTCATATTACCGCTCTTTTATTGCCCTTTTAGCTCCGATTTCATCTGTTTTACACTCAATATAAAACCCTGTTCCTGCTAGACGAGTTTATTAAATAAATCCGACAAGGACAACATTAACATTGTGGACTTATTGTGGATTTCACTCTATTTAGGAATTCCCATGCGGCCTGTCGGGAGAAAATGGGCTCGCTAGCTAAATTTATGACTTCCAGCCATTTATGAAGACAAATATGATTTTTAATCCAAACAATAAAGAGCGTAAAAGCGACTGGACAGGCGACAGAGCACGTATACGAACGTATTCGTGTTTACGCTAATAGAAGACTCGTTAGTCGTTGACAATAAAACTACATTTTGTTTTATCAGCATGCCGATTATTTACAGCTGGAATAACAAGCCTGATGCACACAGCGAAAAATAATCAATTTTTTGGTGTAAAATGTATAAAAGGGTTTCGAAAAGGTTCTTTAAAGCCCCAAACAGCATGTGCTGAGACAGAGACTTTAAACAGTCTGTTTTTGAGTTCAAATCAGAGTCAATTTGATTCGTTTATAATGTTTTCTGTTCAATTGGCACATAATTAAATTAACCAAAACGCTGAAACATTAGGTCATGAGAGTGCAGGGATAAAAAAAAAAAAAACACCAACGCAAATGTCTTTGTATCACATCCAGCAGATAATTCATTTATATTCATTTCAAAATCTTCAGAACCCACATTTCTAAAGCTCCGTGTTTGACTCTGGTTGTGTTTCACTGTTCATTCTTAGCAGAAATGCACTGCAACCTAAAATGCAAATATTCGCCGATTCATTGATTCAGGAGTCGATTCCGAGTCGAATCGCTTGCTAGTATGTGAGCCGTTGCCTGTAAGTGGACTGTTTTATATAATTTCTTATATAACGTCTTTGCTACAGCACCACCAAAGTGTTTCAACTGAAACAAAAAACAAAAAAAAAAAACGCAGAGAAAATCCGTCATTCTGATCCGAACAAAACACAAGGGTTCGTTCGGACTCCATCAGCGAGTCAATTCATCATCCGCATCCGTCTCTCATCCAAACATTCCTCTAAACGTTCCAGTCAGCCGTCCAGTCGCGTGTTCACGTTACTACCCTGCTGCTTACAAACCAATTGACGCCTCGTGCGCTGTGACGTCTTACGTATCGACGCAGTTTGGATAACAAACGGATCTCTTGTGGCATTCGGTTCGAGGGAACCCCCGTGAGACAGAGTCACCTGTCTTGAGTCAGAAAGCAGCTGAGACCGGGTGCACCGTACGTACACCATGCGCTTCTGAGAGCTGTGGATATGGCTCGGAATATAAACCGGCTGTTTTCAGCAGCCTGAGAGAAATTTGATGTTGTTTTAATGCGTATCATATCATCGCCTGTCGAATTTGTGCCAGCGTGTCTTGGCGATAGTCCTACCTGAATAGCTGCCAAGTCTGGGTGCGTTGCTGTCAACACCGTCGTAGAAATCCAGCGAATCCCAGTTATGCTCGGTGGAAAACGTTACGACTGTGATCTGGTAACGACAAATATTAATGACAAACCTGATGGAATAAACATCATCTCCAGACTCTTGTAGGAAAATGGAGGTAACGTTGTACAGAACGTGAACTGATATTTACTTTAATATGAACTAATGAGGAGGTTAAAGCATGAACTAAACATAAACTAACGAAGAGTTCACCTTATAAGAGTCGATTCTGATTGGTCAGAAAGTGATTCGTTTTTTTGTAACAGAAACTAAAACAACGTGAAAAAAGCGAATCTCTTTCTGACCAATCAGAATCGACTCTTATAAGGTGAACTCTTTGTTAGTTCACTGTTGATTATTTTCCCGGAACATCATAACACAGACCGGTTTATTTTCTTACGCACTTGAATTCCGGCTCCTTCCGGAACAAAGACTTTCCAGACGCAGTTGAGGTGATTATTGTAAGGTTCGGGGTAACCGGGAGACAGGATGGTTCCTCTGCGTGCTGTAAGGACACCTCCACATGGAACTGACACACACACACACACACACACACACACACACAGAATCGATTTCTTTGCTGTTTCATTAGTAACAGTATGACACGTTCAGGGGCACGGTGGCTTAGTGGTTAGCACGTTCGCCTCACACCTCCAGGGTCGGGGTTCGATTCCCGCCTCCACCTTGTGTGTGTGGAGTTTGCATGTTCTCCCCGTGCCTCGGGGGTTTCCTCCGGGTACTCCGGTTTCCTCCCCCGGTCCAAAGACATGCATGGTAGGTTGATTGGCATCTCTGGAAAATTGTCCATAGTGTGTGATTGTGTGAGTGAATGAGTGTGTGTGCCCTGCGATGGGTTGGCACCCCATCCAGGGTGAATCCTGCCTTGATCCTGCCTGAGATAGGCACAGGCTCCCCGTGACCCGAGGTAGTTCGGATAAGCGGTAGAAGATGAATGAATGAATGACACGTTCAAGGACATTTCACACTGCGCTAAATCCCGGGTTATTGTCTTCTAACGTCCGCATTACTTATGCCCCTTTTCCCCTGAGGCAGTTTGAGTGCTGGTTCGGAGCCTAATTTAGAACCAGTTCTTTCTTTTTCGACAGCCAAAGCACCGGCTCTGAACCAGGAAAAGTGGTTCTTAAGTAGCACCAAAACGTTGCTGGTCTAGACTTAAGAACCGCTTGTGTCAGGGGCTGTGGGCGGGGCTGTGGGCGGGGCTACTGTTAGCGCATTTGATAATGTACCTTAAGTATACTAATGTTTAATACACTTTTACTTTACCGCGATATGATACATTATCAGCACACATGATAGTAAGTAGCTACATGCTAAGGCTAACTTTTTTCTGTGTTAATGATAAAATAACGTTATGTACTTTCTCCATTACAACCTCCGTTTATACAGATTACATGGAGCTGCACGTACACGTTGGATTCGCTGCGTTTGGGTGTTAATGTAGGTTCACAAAGCCATGAGCATTAACAGTAAAGCAACATCCGCCATTGTTGATGTGTTTGTGTTTGCCGCTGCTGCGCTAACGTTGCTGTGTAACGTGACACGTATACAGTGACGTCAGACTCGGCTCTGTGACGGCTCTCTAGCCGGTGGAAAGACAAACCGGTTCTTAGAAGGTTCGCCAGTGGAACCAACTTTGAACCAGCACCAGTGCTAGCTCTGAACCAGCACCTGGTTCTTTTTGGTGGAAAAGGGGCATTAGTACTCTTTACTTCTTACTACTGTTACTTATCCAATCAGGATTGTTGAAACGTGAATATGCAAATAAGAAGAAGGTTAATCCGGGGTTCAGGAATGTACAGTGTGAAACATGACATCATTTAAACATAAGGATTCAGTGTTAAACCCAGGTACAGTGTGAAACCTCTAACTACACAACCCAGGATTCTGTTTCGCCGGCACTTACTAGGACCCGGGGGACTATTTCATGTGTACGAAGGTCTTCAAACTTCAGAGGAGCTCAAGAGTACTTCAGATACTGTAGCGCTCAGGAGGAAAATTTACTCCCATTTCACTGCAATCTGACGCCTATTTTCCTTCGTTCTGAGTTAAAAGTCTACGAGGTCGCGTTTAGTTATTTAGCTTCACACGGTACTTTGGAAAGATCTTCCATTAGACGGTTATGTATTTGTACACCAAGGTTTCTTCAGCACTCTCTAACTAATCTCTCTCAGGCTATAAAAAACTCGGCTGAAGGCTCGGCGTCTCTAAGAGCTAGAGAAAGTACCCTGATATTAATGCGACTTTGGCCCGGCTATTAGTCAAAAGCTACTTTTTCATCCTTCATGTACGCCGCTATCGTCCTGGAGTGCATGAGTAAATTCGAGGCTTGGCTTCTTCTTCTTCTTCTTCTTTTTCTTCCTCTTTTATTTTTCTAATGCTCTGAGTCTGATCTACATAAAACACATTAGGAATTCATCATTTTCTCTCATTCAGTCACGTCTTAGAATGGATTCCACCTGCTGCTTTTGCATGCTCGATTTCAATCCCTGGAGAACTGAAAAAAAAAAAGCTTAAACTCCAAGTCAATAGAGTAACTTTCAGAAGTGTTGATTAGGAGAGGAATAAAACACTTAGAGACGTGTTGTTAAAGCCATGACACTGAGCTTTTTCCTCTAGCTGCACATCCAGTACTGTTTTATTCTTCTTATACCGATAGAAATGATTAAATTAGATTCATTCACTCACTCACTCATCTTCTACCGCTTATCCGAACTACCTCGGGTCACGGGGAGCCTGTGCCTATCTCAGCCGTCATCGGGCATCAAGGCAGGATACACCCTGGACGGAGTGCCAACCCATCACAGGGCACACACACTCTCATTCACTCACACAATCACACACTATGGACAATTTTCCAGAGATGCCAATCAACCTACCATGCATGTCGTTGGACCGGGGAGGAAACCGGAGTACCCGGAGTAAACCCCCGAGGCACGGGGAGAACATGCAAACTCCACACACACAAGGCGGAGGCGGGAATCGAACCCTGACCCTGGAGGTGTGAGGCAAATGTGCTAACCACTAAGCCACCGTGCCCCCTTAAATTAGATTATTATTGCCAATTTTGTTATTAGATAATATGGTTTGAAGGTCAAGCCTGAAGGACATTTGTTGCTGTAAGTGGTCAAGAGACACAATTAGAGGTCACTATATGTTATTGGTGATCAGGTTTCTAGAAGCTTTTAGGCGTATTTATAGGTCATTAGTGGTCTATAGATGTCATTGGAGATTAATTGAGGTCATTAGTGCAGAACAGATGTCATTATGAGTTAATAGAGGTTAGCAGAGGTTAATAGAAGACATCAAATGTCACAAGATGTAATTAGAGGTCATGTGAGATTAATAGTAGTCAATAGATGTTAGTAGAGGTTTCTAGAGGTCATTAGAGGTCACTAGAGGTTATTAGTAGTAAATTTAGGTCACTAGGGGTTTATGTGCCATTAGAGGTCAACAGAGGTCATTAATGCATAATAGATGTCATTAGTAGTCATTAGAATCCATTAGTAATATTAGGTTGCTTGATGTTAGTAGATGTCATTAGTTGTCATTAGAGGAAACTAGAAGTCATTACTCATTAACATATGTCATTAGAGGTCACTAGAGGACATTAGAGGTCACTAGAGGACATTAGAGGTCACTAGAGGACATTAGTGTTCAATAGATGTCATTACTGGACATTAAAGGTCATCAGAGGTCATTAGTGTTCAATAGATGTCATTAAATATCACTAAAGGTCATTAGTAGAGGTCATTAGAGGTCACTAGAGGTCATTAGTGTTTAATAGATGTCAGTAGAGATCATTCGAGGTCATTAGTGTTCAATAGATGTCATTAGAGGTCATTAGAGGTCACTAGAGATCATTAGTGTTCAATAGATGTCATTAGAGGTCACTAGAGGTCATTAGAGTTTAATAGATGTCATTAGAGGTTATTAGAAGTCACTAGAGATCATTAGTGCTCAATAGATGTCATTAGAGGTCACTAGATGTCATTAGTGTTCAATAGATGTCATTAGAGGTCATTAGAGGTCACTAGAGGTCATTAGCGTTCAATAGATGTCATTAGAGGTCACTAGAGGTCATTAGTGTTCAATAGAGGTCATTAGAGGTCAGTAGAGGTCATTAGTGTTCAACAGATGTCATTAGAGGTCATTAGAGGTCATTAGTGTTCAATAGATGTCATAAGCGAGGAAAGGAGAAAATGATTTCGGTTCTGTTTTAATTGACTCTCACATGTGCATGTTCACAGCATGAGGAGGATCTGAGTGTTTAATGCAAATTTATGAAAAATAATTATCCTGGGAGAAAGAAATATAAACAAAAACAAGAAGAAGAAGAAGAAAAAAGGTTTGCCCCTTGATGCAGATGGAGAATAGTCAAATATAAACAGATGATTGGAAGGTTATTCATTTATTTATTTATTTATTTATTTATTTATTTATTTATTTATTCTACTTTTTTAATCATTTGGCTGGAAATACAAAAAAAATCTTGCGAGACAAAAAAAAAATCCACAACAAAAGCAATCCCCTTTTGCAGCTCCGCATTATTTAATTCCCTTTTTTCCGTGCCGCTGTTCTTACACGGCCAAATCAATGCTATTATTCAGCGCACTGCAGTTTCCAGAGCATCTATATTCCACCGGTGAAGTGCGTGCTCCAGCGTGTTCCCATGATAATCAGAAAGGCTTCCAGCCACGTTAATGTCATCATTAACCAGCAGCAGCAGCAGTACGAGCGAAACGCCGACGTGACTCCAGAATACCGCATCGCATCGCTTCACTGAGAAGCCGTCGGTTTGCGCTCTGCTCTCTCTCAAAGCGCTTAGCTTCACCTGTTTGTTAATAACCAGCAGGACATAATGATCTAACCGGGGATGGCGCTTGCAGCTGATGACACTCTGTTGTCGTTAATTAAATCCAGCACACCTAATTATCCATCGTGTGTCATTAGCAGATCCGTAGTGACCGGTCGTTGTTGTCCGGCTGAAAGTATGAGACTAATTTACTAGCAGAGAAGAAGACAGAACTGTAGAGCTGGGCTAAAACACCTGTGGTGCTGCGGTTAGAGGAAAATAATCTGCGCTGGAGAAACAAACTCAACCCAAAATGGATTTTTTTGAATATAATTAATTACCAAATTACATCATTATTTTTTCTCCAATTCATTTTATACAACTGAGAAATTCAGGGTTAAGGGGCCCCTGAGCAAGTGGTAGCTTGGTGGACCTGAGATTTGAACTCATGACCTTTTGATCAGTAATCCTGTTTCCTGTTATCAGCTACTGTATAAACTGTGTCTGGTTCCTTCCTCATATCACCTCATGGACATTTTCCTCACTGCTCTTGCCTCTGGCTCGCTCATCAGGGATAAATTTCAATTTTAATTTTATAATTTAAAACCTAAATTTTATATTAATATAAAGTCGCTTTGTGTCAATGTCCAAATAGTTGTGTTACCAACACCATGTGGTCTCTGAGGACAACAACCTCCTCATCGATACACAATTATCAGACTGTATCTGACTGTAGAAAGGACATTATTCATAATAACACTCTCTGGTGTTTATAACAGTTTATAATCACACCCTCCGGTGTCACCCAAATGAGGATGAGGTTCACTTTTGAGTCTGGTTCATCTCAAGGTTTCTTCCTCTTCCATCTAAGGGAGTTTTTCCTCACCACAGTCGCCTCAGTCACCTCAGACTTGTTCATTAGTGATAAATACAAACACATTTAAATAGAAGTCTAATATTAATCTCGAACTTTTGTCTAATATTAATCTTTGTATAATATAACTTTTTGTTCTGTAAAGCTGCTTTGAGACAATGTCCAGTGTTAAAAGCGCTACACAAAATAATTTGAATTGTGGTGAAAAATACATACAGTATATAGGAATAAACTGAAATAAATCATTCATTCATTTATTCATTCATCTTCTACCGCTTATCCGAACTACCTCGTGTCACGGGGAGCCTGTGCCTATCTCAGGCGTCATCGGGCATCAAGGCAGGATTCACCCTGGATGGAGTGCCAACCCATCGCAGGGCACACACACACACTCTCATTCACTCACACAATCACACACTACGGACAATTTTCCAGAGATGCCAATCAACCTACCATGCATGTCTTTGGACCGGGGGAGAAAACCGGAGTACCCGGAGGAAACCCCCGAGGCACGGGGAGAACATGCAAACTCCACACACACAAGGCGGAGGCGGGAATCGAACCCCCAACCCTGGAGGTGTGAGGCGAACGTGCTAACCACTAAGCCACTGTGCGCCCTGAAATAAATCATTTCTATAAAATAAATAAATGAATAAATAGTACATTTTTCTTCGCTTGTAAAGTATTAGATGCCGGAGACTCCTTACAAAACTGTTGCATATGAAATAGAATAATTTTCCCCAAAATAACGACATTCTGTAAAGCGTTTATTATTAGCCCTTATAGTATATCTCATCATCTGTTACTATAGTAACAACAACTAGCGTCAGAGCTGCTGTTAGAGAAAACGAATCAACGCCTTCAGACTGGGGAAATGATCTAAAACGTTTGAATCTGGTACATTTTCTGTGAAGAAGAGCAGATAGGAAAGAAGAAAGCATGCAGCGTGGTTTCCAATAGCAACCCTCTTAACCCACACACACACACACACGTATGAATGTGACACACACACACACACACACTGCACCTGACGAGCCAGTAGTTCACTGAGATTTAAGCTTTTACAAAGAGCACAAAGAGGAGAAGGCTACAGGATCCAGTGAAAACTAAACAAACACCACTGGATAATTCGAGGTCAAACATAAATACGGTCATAATAATTCTTTATTAACATCAAACCCTATAAATAACGTACACTAATAGCTCGTGCTGGATCATGTGCTATTCTCTAAGCCGCTGAATAACAAAGCAATTAAACAAAGTCGCCGATCGCGAATCAGACTCAAATCTCTGACTCTTTAGGGACGTTTTTATTTTTTATGTATTAAAAAAATTAGAGTAAAAAAAGAGAGTGCAAATATCTGGAGCCGAATTAAGGGCTGTTCTCTAGGCTGCTGAATAACGAGGCTGGAAGCTGTAGAATTAAATTGAGGTAAACGTGCAGCGAGTCCAAAAACACGTTACCTATCCTGCTCAAGAAAATGAAAGAATTTTAATGAAAAAAAAATTTAGCTTGAAGATTTATAATAAAAAATAGAAATAGAAATACTTTTTTTTGTCGTGACCGTACAAAACGACGTGAGAAAGGAAAGCGCAGTGACGCAGCGCAGGTGATGGAGAAGGTCCAGGGAAATTCAGTCCAATTCGATCGGAGGAGACACGTCTTAATAAGACCTATTTTTTTTTTTTTTTATAGATTAAATTATTAATAAAAGTGAGCTGTATGTGTCGCAGGATTGTGCGCGCTCAGCTTATCCTTTAATCGTTCCGCTGGCAAAGAACTTCAGTTCAATTCAATTAAGTCTCCGATTCTGAATGCGAGTCAAATCAGTGACTCTGTTTCATCTGCATCGTTTTCTTTAGCGCATTAAAACAGGATTAAAGCAAGAAAATGTCAAGAAAATAATAATAATGATGAAAAAAAAAACAAGATGGCAAAGTATGTATTCCTATGAACTCTTGGTTTCTTTCTTTCTTTCTTTCTTTCTTTCTTTCTTTCTTTCTTTCGTAACTTGAGAACAAATCTTTTATTTATTTATGTTTACTATTTTCCATACAAAATCTGATTTTTTTAAATTTTATTATCTTAACATAGTTAAAAAAAAGGGAATTTCTTTTTTTTTCATATTTATAAAAAGAGATTTTTTTTTATTAGAGTTTTCCTTTGCAGAATCAGACTAAAATTAAAAGTGTTTTAAATGACAAAAATAATGTTTTGGTGCCTAAAGAGTTGTTTTAATTAAACGTTCACAGATTTAATTAAACTGTTAAGGAGAAAAAAGAAAAACTCCATGCATTTTCTCATATAAATGACAAATGAACTTGATATATACTAAGTTGAGTTTAATAGGTGGCAATTTTTTTCATTAACAGAAGCTTTATCTGTATAGGGTCAGAGCCAAGACTATAATGCTTAAGAAAATAATAAAATAGTACAGAAAATAAATGAATTCCACTTATTTAAATTAATAATGGATCCGTGCCATGAAAAAACAACAAAGACAAAAAAAAAAAAAAAACCGATGCATATATTTTACGTCAAAGACAGAAGTGTTTCTATTAAAACGGAGAAGAACGAACTGGAGAGAAAGTAAATCCTGTCAGCTGCATGGGGACATTTTCATCAAATTGAATTCACACAAGGATAAAATCGATTCTCGGCGCCTTACAAAGACTTTGCTGTTTTTTTTTTCCCAGATCACACAAAGGTGGTGTAGTGAATTCTTTTTTTTGCATTAACCCTCTCCCGCTCATGCGCCGCCTCAGCAGTGACAATAAAGAGGAAGAATCGCACACATACCTGTGCATAAAGGCACTGAGCCGTTCCACTGGGCAAGACTGTTGGGCACCGACTCGCACCGGATGGCGATGGCGCCGTGGAGCACGTACCCCGGGTTACACGCAAACAGCACGACGGCGCCGAGGCCAAAATCGCTTCCGATCCGCTTTCCGTAGCGAGGCTCGGGGACCGAACTGCACTGGGAAGCGCTGGTCCTGGGTACGGCTGGAAAAAACCGTCACAACTTTCAATAGTGTTGAAATAGACCTTCAAGCAGCGATGAGTGGGTCCAAGCACCGGTGGTCATTGAATTGTGTATTTACAGTATACGCATTATTTTACTTATGAATTGTATTACTTTTATTTATATTTAATTTATATTGTATGTATATTTTGCTTTGTTCTGTATAACATATATAATTGTATTTTTAATTCCATTTTAAAATTTTTTTTAATTTCGTTTTTTTTTTTTTTCTGCTCAGATTTTATTCCATTTCACTCTATTTTTCTAACAGAATGTCTCAGTGTCTCAAAATTTAAATGATTCCCTGATCGCTGTATAAAATATTAATAGCTTTATTTCCTTAGAAACCGAACAATACGCAATCTCTGAGACATCCGGCACCAGAACACAGCTTTAGTAATTTACCTTGGTAGACAAAATGGAAGCCTTTGGCGGTGTTCGGACCTTCTGCTGTGAACTTTATGGTGATTTCATTTCCAGCACTCAGAGGCAGCGGCTCTCCTTATAGAGGAAATGATTAAAATGAGAACACCAAAAAAAAAAAAATCAGCCCTCTCTTCGTTTCATGCTAACAATTAAAGACAAAGTTAAAAGAAATGCTTTTACCTGAATGGGAGCCATAGATAGAGGTCAGAAGAGGAGAATCAGAAGAAGGGCCGTCGTAGATGTCCACCACGTCGTTGGAGGTGGTTTGAAAGAACATAAACTGGCCAAAAAGTACTAGGAAAGAAAGAAAAGAAAGAGATCGACTTAACATTATGACGTCGCTAATACGGAGGAATTGTAGCAGACTTCTAGCGTATCATAATAACGCTCGTCTCATGGACGTGTCCAGAGGAAAATATAGGATGATAAGGATAAGGGATGTGATCTTCCTCCCATCTTCACCCAATATGTTAGTGAGATGATCTGGAGATAATCTTAAGCTTATTAAATCTGTCCTAGACGACGCGACGACGTCTAAGCCGAGTTCTCCGCACAGCCCTAACGAGGAGTCCTGCAGAGGGAAAGAAATCCAATACATTCTTATTGTGAGTGTGAAAGGACCCGTAAAGGGAGAGGAATCGATAGTTAATGTAGTGCTTCACTGTTTTGCTCAGACACGGAGTAAGCACATTGTGCCTGAGGGGCGACCCGGTGTAAATTAGACAGGCGACAAAGCAACAACACGTCGTTACACTGCAGGTGAGAAAAATTGCAGCATGTGTTTTGTCACTGGATTTGAGTTATTATAGAGATCGGCTTCACGTTCAGGTGATGCAAATAAACAGAGAGCAAACGAGTCAGCAGCGTTTAGTAATTAAATATCACCTCCGGATATAACTTCTGTATTTGTAGTCGTACTTTATGTTACTGGACTTCGGCCGCACGTTAAGAGATCGAAGCAGAAATGTTACATTCACATAAAAATTGCACTTCTTACTGTTCGTAGTTTTATTTTAACCTTCTAAACACTTTTCGAGTTTCTATGTTTCTGTGATGTGGAATTTCTGCTTCTGCTTATTTTTAATTCAAACTCTGTTTCCTAAGGAAAAGAATGAAACGTTCGATCGATTCTGTGAGTAACCATGTAGTCACCACTCACAATCTTTAAGAAAAGAAACATCTCTTCTTTATACATTTCATTAAAAAGAGTAGAAACACACACACACACACACACACACTTACAGCATTTTTCAGAAGCCTTTATCCAGAGCGACTTACATTTTTTATCTCATTTTTATACAACTGAGCGTTAAGGTCCTTGCTCAGGGGCCCAACAGAGGCAGCTTGGTGGACGTAGGAATCGAACTCACAACCTTCCGTGTGCTAGCCCAACACCTTAACCACTAGGCTACCACATCTCTCCCCCCCCCACACACACATACAGTATACATACACACACACATACATACACACACACATACACACATAAACACATACACACACATACACACATATACACACACATACACACACACACATACATACATATACACACACACACACATACACACACACATACATACATACACACACACACACACACACACACACACACACACACATATACACACACACATACATACACACACACAAAGACCACATGACAGGCATATAAATTTCAATAAATAAACAAATAAATAAATAAATAAAATTGTTATAGAAAAATAAATGTAGATAAAAAATGAAAAAATAAATTAGAAAAAAAAATTATGAATAAGGATAAGAATAATCTTTTCTTTTTTATAATGAGTCATGGTTAACTATAATCTATAAATAAATAAATATCTATATAAAAACTTGGGTAGACTCTTTGACTGATCTCTGTAACACATAACACAAATACACAGGGTAAAGCATGGAACGTTATACTGTATGTATAACGTTGACATAAACGTCACCCTCGATCATTTCCACCACACTTTGTGCTCAGATCTTCTTTATCATCACCAAACGAACACCTCGCTCTCCTATAATCGCTTTAATTCCCCGAGTCAATAACCGAAGCTAGCTCAGGAACGCGTGACCTCTAGTATTAATATGTATTCAGGACACAATCTTCAGACAGATCTTCTTCCCCTGGGTGATGTGGCTGATGTGATTGGCTGGGTGATGTGAAGACGCATGCAGAGAAAATAATACAGCTGTTCTGTCAGTAAATAAAGTCAGTGTTAAGAATCGTGGGCTTGATTAAGGATGACACAGAGTGAGGAGATGACAAAGACGCAGCGGGAAACGAAATAAAGACTAAAGACAAAAATAAAGAGTATAATTTAGAGCTAAGACACTTATATCCATAATTTAATAAATAAAAAGGTTCCTAAAAGTGTTATGGAGTTAATCAGCTTCTAATTTTCCACACAAATCTTACAAGTTCTATCTATCCAGTATTTATAATGCGTTTAATAACACTTAATAACACACATACGATCCCTAATACACCTCTATAATAATAACGTAGAATAAGATGTCATTTTGGATTTCTACGAGTTTCTCGGGTTGAATTTCTGTAACGAAGATAAAGATTTTAGTGAAAATTCAACAACAGGAAGTCAAACAAATGATAAAAAAAAAAGTTTCATGGCTCTGACCTTCATTTTCGTATTCTGCGAGGCTACATAAAGACACGCTGCTCATTACTGCTGCTTAGTAATCGAGGAAGATATATCTGTAGTTTCAGATACATTTTTTACAGGTACACTGCTGTAAAAAAAAAAGGAGGTGGGTTAATGGAACCCTAAGTGAACAGAACAGGAAGCTTGTAAAACAGAGGACTGGCTACATTAACTCGCAATGTTGCGAGAAAATAGTGTCAGATGATGGAAGTGTGACCTCCTCTTCTTCCTTAACAAGAAGGTCACAGCTCATTAAACTGCAGAAAAGGTCTAACAGAGCGCTCAGGGTCACCGGCGCCTGGGGAAAGACAGCGGCGCCCACAATTATTATTTTTTAGCGAGAACCTGCATGTGCACTCATATACGATATACTGTATATATATCAGCTATTATTTGTAATTCTCTAAATATTAATCATGGAAATGTATATTTGAGTATAAAAATAAAGCACATCTATTTTATTATTTATTGAATCATATATTTAATATACAATATTAGATGAAATACTTTATTAGTTTTGAATTTTTTTCAATGATCTTTTTTTATTTTATATTGAAATTTTGTTTTTTATATTGTTTGCAATTTGTTTATTGACTGATTTTGTGTACTATTATGATTATTGATTTTTTATTGATTAATTTTGTTATTATTATTATTATTATTATTATTATTATTATTATTATTATTATTGACTGAATTTGTTTTTTGATGACAGATTTCTATTATTTATTTATTTATTTATTATTAACTGATTTTGCTTTTGCAATGACTGATTTTGTTTATTATTATTATTATTACTATTATCATTATTATTATTATTATTATTATTATCAATGACTGATTATTATAATTATGATTATAATTATTTTCATTTATTTATTTTATACTGAGTAGTTGAGGGTTAAGGGCCTTGCTCAGGGGCCCAGCAGTAGCAGTGTAATGAGTCTGTCTGTGTTTTGCCCTGTTTCTGTCTGCTGTCTGCCGTGCTGTTAATTGTTTGCTCCGCCCACTCATTGGTTACCATGGACACTAATTGCACTCTATCTCCCCCCCAGGTGTATCATGTTAGTCACTGATTGTCTCTGCTTGGTGATTGGTTCCTGCTTGCTATATCTACCCTGTTTGTTCACTTCCCTGGGGTTGGTCGTTGTTGTATGTTGGTGTTGATGTTCCTGTTTCCTGTGTGCTCGGTATTCTGCCCTGTTTTGCCTGCCCGTTTGTTTGCCTGTTTCTTGTCTTGGTTTATTAAAAGTCTAAACTGCACTTGGATCCTCACTCGCCTTTGTCTTGTCGTGACAAGCAGCTTGGTGGACCTGAGATTCAAACTTACAACCTTCTGATTGGTTATCTAATGTCTTAACCACTAAGATACCACATCCCCACATATTTATCACATATCAGTGTCGACATCCGTTCAATAACATACAGAAGGTGATGCAAATGTACAAATGATTTTTTTCCCTATGAGAACGAGTTGACTTTATCACCTCTGCCCAATCCGGTCAGGAAGACCTGAACCAAAGACCGAACTGAACGCCTTTTCTAATTCGCCAAGCAATCGTGATATGATTCCTTTCTCCTGACGCACGGGACAAAACTGGTTCTTCATGACTCAGAGTCTTGGATGCTATTGTGTAGAACGCAGGGTTTTATGTAAGAGATAACGTGTTCCAATATCAGGAAATAACAGCTGAGAACACCACAATGCCAAGAGGAGTCCATCATTTTCTAATAACAGCTGCCATTATCTCACTCACACCACGCTATTTACCAGCGGGATTAACGCCGTACTCTTAAAATAACAAGCACATTGTGTCATTTAGCTAACTTTCTATTCTTCTTTCTTCATCCACTGTAGCTTATACACAAATCCTTTCTCAGTAAATACCCCATTCATTTTTCTCGTTATTTTTATTTACCTTTACACAGCGAAACAGTAATGAAGCTTAAATCTACTATAATCAAGCTAGAAGTCAAACTGAATGGACTCAGAGCCACGCCCCCTTCCTAAAGGACCAAACACTGAACGCAAAACAAATACTGCACAGATATAGATACACGCTTCTCACTATAAGATTAATAAAGCATCTATCTATCTATCTATCTATCTATCTATCTATCTATCTATCTATCTATCTATCTATCTATCTATCTATCTATCTATCTATCTATTCATTATTTAGCTATCTATATATCCATTCAAATATCCATTCATCTATCTATCTATCTATCTATCTATCTATCTATCTATCTATCTATCTATCTATCTATCTATCTATCTATCTATCTATCTATTCATTATTTAGCTATCTATATATCCATTCATTTATCTATCTATCTATCCATCCATATATCCAATCATCTATCTATCCATCCATCCATCTATATATATATATCTATCTACCCATCCATCCATCTATCTATCTATCTATCTATCTATCTATCTATCTATCTATCTATCTATCTATCTATCTATCTATCTATCTATTCATTATTTAGCTATTTATCATCCATCCATCCATCCATCCATCCATCCATCCATCCATATATCTATCTATACGGGCCGAGTCTAAACCTCTCTTTACCGTAATGAGCTTTAATAACAGAATGATTGATTTAAACCTGTTATTACTGATATATTGACTGTTACCTCTGAGAATGAGTTCAGAAAATTTTCCTGGGATTTTGTTTAAGGTGGAAAGAGTGAAAATGTGCTTTTAAAATTCTCAGAGAAACGGAGGAGCAGTTAAGTTTATCTCTGAGTCATTGTGAATCATGTGTTAAATTTACTGAAGTGTAAATCTGTAGATTTTATCTGGGGTCAGAGGGGATTTGGATACCTGGCAACCCTGTCACCAAGCTCTATTTTAGCCAAACCTTCTGATAAAAATCTAAACAAACAAACCAAAAAGTTGCCTTGATGTCAGACCTTCATGGCACTTGTTGGTGCGGACGAGGATCTACGCAGCCTGAGAAACAACACCGAGTAATAAAAAAGACAGAATTAAAGAGAAGCCATTCGGCATAAAACGGACGAGTTGCTGAACATACTCGTCTGCTAGAGGATTAAAGTCTTAAAACATTAAGTAGGGGTTTCATGAGAATAGGATGAAGTGCATGCAGTTTCCTACGCAAAAGGGATCAGGAAAATAAAAAAATAAAAAATAAAACAAAAATGCAAAAACAGTCTCCGGGTTTGAAATGCCACTCTTGCAGAAAAGAGACATCAATCCAGAGATGACACCCGTCCCAAAAAAAAAAAAATCACAAGTGATTACTCGGGACCGTGAATCGAGAATGTCTTAGCGCACATCAAGGCTGTAAAGGAAGCGGGAAAGAAAAGAGGAAGTGACTCGTCTCTGGAGGATCGACGCTCCTCACGTCAGGCTTGCTGCAGGCCATATCCGTGAGCCCTGAGGTCTTTTAGCTTCAGACACACGGATGTGTTGGAAAAAAGAAAAAACACACAAAACAAGACTGAATATATATATATATATATATATATATATATATATATATATATATATATATATATATATATATATATATGTAGGAAATAAAGTCGAGGAGTTACAGCGCACACGTCAAGCTTCAGACTTCAGATGCCAATCCTTGAAGTTCGCTTGATTTTGGCTCAAATGAGGAGCAGCTTTAAGTCCAGCGCTTCTGTAGTTACTACAACGTATAACCCGAAAATGTTTGTTCTTTCTGTGAATCTAGTAAAAAAATACAAGTACAATATTTAAATGTGTTTGTATTTATCACTAATGAACAAGTCTGAGGTGACTGAGGTGACTGTGGTGAGGAAAAACTCCCTTAGATGGAAGAGGAAGTAACCTTGAGAGGAACCAGACTCAAAAGTGAACCTCATGCTCATTTGGGTGACACCGGAGGGTGTGATTATAAACTGTTATAAACACCAGAGAGGGTTACACCAGTCAGATACATCGGGTATCGATGAGGAGGTTGTTGTCCTCAGAGACCACACGGAGTTGGTAACTTCTTACTGAAGGTCTGAAATCTACATTGAAATCTACAACACTTGAACTACATGAGGTGGATTTTGATAAACTGAACACGAATGACTCAGCGAATCAACTTCAACCGGTGCGTAACTCGACTCTGAATGCGAATAACTTTCCCTGATGAGTTCTGGAGTGACTTCGAGTCTGAGTGTGAGTTTAAACCTTGTGTTTCTGTGTGTTAGTATGCAGCAAGTCCACTTCCACAACTCGGCTGTGAAAAGAGTGTAGAGTTTGTATTAATTACATCCATTTACAATCTGGTGCAAGCCACTGGGACGAGCAGGGTGTGTGTGTGTGTGTGAGTGTGTGTGTGTGTGTGTGTGTGTGTGTGTGTGTGTGAGGCTGGTGGTCTGATGTGAGGTGATGAGGATTTTTTTAGTTTGTTCTAGACTCAGAGAGATAGCCATTGATCTGAAAAGAGAGAGATAAAGAGATGGAGAGAGAGAGAGAGAGAGAGAGAGAGAGAGGGGGAGAGAGAGAGAGAGAGAGAGAGAGAGAGAGAAAGAGCACATGGGAGAAGAGAAATTGGTTTCAAGGCTGTCTCATGCCCACAGGCACTTTCCTGACTCTGCCAACATGGCCACCCTGAGCAGCGCCGCCGTGTCCCTCGTCACACTCGCTGCTCTGCCCGCCGGAGGGAAAGAGAAGGAAAGACACTGCCAAGCTGTAAGGGTGTTAATTTAACAGCAGAAATGTCCACACAAAGCCAGCGGAGGTTAAAAGTGCTGTCTAGGCTAGCTGTCATATTAATGCTATCATTAGCACGGTAGCCTTCATGAGCACGCTCTTTATTCAGAAACAGAAGAATCTTACTTGATGTCATGGCAACGTTACGGCAAGAAAAAACCAACAGAGAGAAAAGAGAGAAAGAAAAGAATTTTACCACAGAATCAGAGTGGACAAAATGGATTTTTTATTTATTTATTTATTTATTCTAGGCACAGGCTCCCCGTGACCCGAGGTAGTTCGGATAAGCGGTAGAAGATGAATGAATGAATTTATTTATTCTACATGTACATCAAGCAACAGTTAAAAAAACCAACTATATATATATATATATATATATATATATATATATATATATATATATATATAGAGAGAGAGAGAGAGAGAGAGAGAGAGAGAGAGTGAGGAAAAATTAATAAAAAGTTTTATTGACCAAAGATCTTGTAGCCACGCCCACTTCTTTTCTATTGGCTCACACACTGACTATAATGAATCCAGAGTTCAATTCAAATGTAACAATTTTAAAAATGTAATGAATTTAATTTCATTGTTTTTTTTTTGTGATTTCTTTTTAAATGTAAATAAATCCAATAATAAAAGTATAATTTAGATATTTTTTAGCTATATTGTATAATTTCATATTTCGATGCATGTGTTAAAAATTTTATTTTAATTAATTAATTCATTTATTTATTTATTTATTTATTTATCCTTTCCACCTGAAGATTATTTTAAACATTTTACTACATTTATTATTTTGTCTTTTATTAATTTCTTTGTTTTTGTTTAAGCTTCACACAGGAAGACTTTTGGGATAAAATTTACCTCTTTAGACTATTTTACTATTTTACTTACTGAATATATTTATAAAACATTTCTGTCATTTTTCTCACTTTCCTCGTGTTTAAGTGACGATCGCATCACAACACACTGAACATCACAACACACTGAACATCACAACACACTGAACATCACAACACACTGAACATCACAACACACTGAACATCACTACACACTGAACATCACAACACACTGAACATCACAACACACTGAACATCACTACACACTGAACATCACAACACACTGAACATCACTACACACTGAACATCACTACACACTGAACATCGCAACACACTGAACATCACAACACACTGAACATCACTACACACTGAACATCACAACACACTGAACATCACAACACACTGAACATCACTACACACTGAACATCACTACACACTGAACATCACAACACACTGAACATCACAATACACTGAACATCACTACAATCTGAACATCACTACACACTGAACATCACTACACACTGAACATCACAACACACTGAACATCACTACAATCTGAACATCACAACACACTGAACATCACAACACACTGAACATCACAATACACTGAACATCACTACAATCTGAACATCACTACACACTGAACATCACAACACACTGAACATCACTACAATCTGAACATCACAACACACTGAACATCACTTCACACTGAACATCACTACAATCTGAACATCACAACACACTGAACATCACAACACACTGAACATCACTACAATCTGAACATCACAACACACTGAACATCACAACACACTGAACATCACAACACACTGAACATCACAACACACTGAACATCACTACAATCTGAACATCACAACACACTGAACATCACTTCACACTGAACATCACTACAATCTGAACATCACAACACATTGAACATCACAACACACTGAACATCACAACACACTGAACATCACTACAATCTGAACATCACAACACACTGAACATCACTTCACACTGAACATCACTACAATCTGAACATCACAACACATTGAACATCACAACACACTGAACATCACAACACACTGAACATCACTACAATCTGAACATCACAACACACTGAACATCACAACACACTGAACATCACAACACTATATACATTCAGAGTGATGACCCCTTGTGTGTCTGAGTTCATTTTCACTCCAAATAGATTTCTCTTTGAGCAACAAAATCCTTCTGGACACCCAGAGAGAGTTCTGCTACTAGTGAATACAGAAAAAAACAAGCTTACCTTTCTCTCTCTCTCTCTCTCTCTCTCTCTCTCTCTCTCTCTCTCTCTCTCTCTCTCTCTCTCTCTCTCCTTCTCTCTCCCTCACTATCTCTCTCTTCATCTATTTCCCTCTCTCTCTTTTTCTCCATCCATCATCTATTTCTCTCTCTCTCTCTCTCTCTCTCTCTCTCTCTCTCTCTCTCTCTCTCTTTCGAAAAGTGTGATAAAAACTTGTGCCGGTGCCTGAGGGAGAGGGACAGAGAGCACGAACGAAGGATTAAAAGAGGAGAGAAACAGGCAGATGGAAGAATGATATGAGGAGATAGAAGGTCACGAGGGGAAAAAAACAGGATCTTAGATTCCCTGCACAGGACGTTCACTCAATAACTGTATAATAAATTAATTTTATGTACAAACCTGAAGATGATGTGGATCTTTGAGTAACAGGATGACAGACATTTATATTTAACACTTATAATTAAATCATATTTAATTAATTACACAACACGCTGAACTGCAGGAGAATGTTTCAGACTCCGAACCTGAACCATAAAGCTACTAATAATTACAGGAAAACTGCTACAGTTCGATAAAATTGGGCTTTTCCTACAGCATACCATCTATGTAGTTGATAATAACAACACTTTTCCTGCCAAAGTGGAACCTGACACAGGATGTCACATGACAAGTCGAACCAATCACGTTGCTCGTTGCTAGAAATCAGTAAAACTCGCTTTGAAACTTTCCATAACATTGTATTTCCCAGACACCAAAAAATTGGTTCGTCTACTGTTTGTCTCGTGTTCGTGTTGATGATTGAACGTCTTTGTCATGTGTCACGCCGCAGCGGTGTTAATATAAAGCTCATATGAAAGTAGACAATCACTATTTCTGTTTTTCTTTCATAGAAAAGTTCTAAAAAAGTTATTTTTTCTAAACAGAGATGTTTGTATCTTCAGAGTTTTTTCCTCACACGTGTTGTTCATCTAAATAGCAGCTCAGATTTCTCTTCAACATTAAAATTCAGTGTAAGATCATCAACAGAGGGACAAAAACAAACCTACATAATATACTGTAATATAATATAATATAATATAATATAATATAATATAATATAATATAATATAATATAATATAATATAATATAATATAATATAACTTCTCAGGAAATTAGCATTATTCTCTTTTTCACAGGATAAAGAGGATTTAAAGAAAAACATGTATGAAACATTTCACTGATGAAATGTGTGTTGCGTTTATTCCGAAGGGAAATGTTTTCTTAAGCAATCAGTCACCTTAACAGCTTTTAATCCTGAGGAAATCACTTGGGCAATGAGCAATTAAGTGCGCAATTAAATGATAAACTCGGCTGAAGCAACCGCGTGATGGCTTTCGAGAGCGACTCTGAGGAAATGACATCCAGAGTGGATCTAATAAACAACCTGAACATGTTAGTCACGTGGATCTAATAAACAACCTGAACACGTTAGTCACGTGGATCTAATAAACAACCTGAACATGTTAGTCACGTGGATCTAATAAACAACCTGAACACGTTAGTCACGTGGATCTAATAAACAACCTGAACACGTTAGTCACGTGGATCTAATAAACAACCTGAACACGTTAGTCGCGTGTATCTAATAAACAACCTGAACATGTTAGTCACGTGGATCTAATAAACAACCTGAACACGTTAGTCGCGTGGATCTACAGTAATAAACAACCTGAACGCGTTAGTCACGTGGATCTAATAAACAACTGGAACACATTACTATTGTTGATCTAATAAACAACCTGAACACGCTAGTCACCTGGATCTAATAAACAACCTGAACACGTTAGTCACGTGGATCTAATAAACAACCTGATCACGTTAGTCACGTGGATCTAATAAACAATTAGATCCAATCATGCTAGTCCATTATAAACACCAGAGACTGTGATTATAAATGATTATAAACACCAGAGAGAGTGATTATAAATGATTATAAACACCAGAGAGTGTGATTATAAATTATTCTAAACACCAGAGAGTGTGATTATAAATGATTATAAACACCAGAGAGTGTGATTATAAATGATTATAAACACCAGAGAGTGTAATTATAAATGATTATAAACACCAGAGAGTGTGATTATAAATGATTATAAACACCAGAGTGAGATTATAACTGATTATAAACGATTATAAACACCAGTGAGTGTGATTATAAATGATTATAAACACCAGAGAGTGTAATTATAAAAGATTATAAACACCGGAGAGTGTGATTATAAATGATTATAAACACCAGAGTGAGATTATAACTGATTATAAACGATTATAAACACCAGAGAGTGTGATTATAAATGATTCTAAACATTATAGTGTGATTATAAATGATTATAAACACCAGAGAGTGTAATTATAACTTATTATAAACATTAGAGTGTGTGATTATAAATGATTATAAACACAGAGAGTGTGATTATAAATGATTATAAACACCAGAGTGAGATTATAACTGATTCTCATAGATGATGTTTAGAATAAAAGAACTGAACAGTTTTGCTGTGCTTTGGGTTGACGAGAGCTCTAGGAAACGTTCCCGAGGCTGAACAGTACGATCCTTGCTGAGATATAGAGTGTGGGATGGATTAAAGCAGCTTCCAGCTGTGTTAGCGGTGGCACACCTACACTATATACATGTATAATATATGAGAACTCGACGAAGCTTTGAGAAGAAAAATATAAAGAAGTCCATCGATGTGCATTAATAACGTGACCTTCTGCGTGAAGTACTTTTACACTTTCTGGTTCAATGTTTCCTGAATGCTTCTACTACACTGTACATTTTGTTTTGTTTTATATTCTAATTGTCTGAGTTGACATCAGAAATAAACACATTCGCTTTACCAATGAGAGTTTAGGAGGTTGATTGATTTTACTTGTTTTTTGACTCCGGATGTTTTTTTTTCTTTTTTAAATATCACAACTGTCTGAGACGAATCATATATTGCGTAAAGATTTCAATAAACACACAGAGATCGATTTTACTGTCAAGAGCTAAAAGGACACCGGTGTTGATCTGCTCTTTTGTTTACTTTCCAGTCTCGATTTATAACTAGAGACTTTTCTAAAACCAGTCACCTTTTCTCAAACAGCAGCTAAGGTGCTAACTGAAGAAGAAAGTTAGCCTAATCGATGATTAAACAGAACTTTATATCACTTACAGTGTTTACAGTTTTGTTTAAGTTTGAGATGTCAGTTATGCTCTTTCCTGTGATTGGCAGATAGTTACCACGACCCAAAAAACACCCAGATGTGCTGTTTTGCCCACGTTCCGTTCACTACAGTGACGCTGAGCATATTAAAATTTTACGCGTGTAATTTTGGTCATTTATCTCATATTCTGTCTTACTATCTCATTATTTAAGATACTATTTTATTAACTTTGACCATAATTTTTTGTTATCATGTTTTTTTAAAACATAATAAACTACTAGCTATATAATGTTAGTCAAAATAACAAATAAATAAATAAATAAATAAGTAAATAAATAAAAATAATAATAGCATCAGCAACACATTATTTCAACTTTCATTTACATTTTTTGGTCATCTCATTAGTATCTCATGTATTTTCATGTTCTATTTCTATCTCAGTTTTATAACAGATAGATTTTTATGTATTTCGTAAACAAATGAAATAATATTTTGATCGACTATTTTTTATTTTAACTTTGACCATAATTTTTTGTGTATTTATTATTTTATTTTTTTTATTTTCTTAAAAAGAATAAAATACTAATTAACTACTACTACTACTAATAATAATAATAATAGTTATTTTGGTCATTTTTTCTCGTATTTTCTCTTACTATGTCATTTTTTCATGTTCTATATTTTGTCAAACAAATGCATGAATAAACTGTAATTGTAAAATAATAACAACCATCTCAACTTACTAAATAAATAATAACAATCATCTCAATCAACTAAATAATAACAATCATCTCAACTTACTAACATCATTTATCTCATCTTTTGATAGTGAAAACATACATCATATTGTTTTTTTATTACTTTACATATTAAATATAACTACATTTTACATTATATCTTAGTAACTATTACTTTTTTGACAGATTTCATAATGTCTACTAAAAAACTCAACCTCAGAACTCACTAATTCGACATAAGAACTTGGCGTTATCTCATATTTTAGACTTTACAGTTTGTATAACCCTGTTACCAATAATAATCCTAATAATGTATTACTTTGACACACACGTCATTATTTTTACTCGATAGCTTTTATTTATTCTTTTAATTGAATATAAAATATGTATTTAATTCAAATTTAAATGATTACTGTCATTTTATCTCAAGGTCCTTTATCTGAGATACTATCTTGTAATGCATCTTAATCATTTCTTCGTTTGAAATTCCATCTCGATTTAAACATAATAACTTGTTATCTCGTCGTTTCGACTTACCCTTAACCTTTGACCCGTCTCGCATGCTATTTCCCAACCTACAATCCTCAATGTTTTCTTTCACAATTTGCATTTCAGGGCTTCTGTAATAAGCTGTAACAATTTCCTATCAAATTCGTAGCAGTCTAAAAGCTTTTCTGTTTGTTTTAGCTTCTGTATTCTTTTTTTAGCATGAACTTAAACACAAAAAGGAGCAGAGAAGCCGCATGAAAAGAACATTACGTTTAAGGATTGATCCATTACACGATTCCTGATCTGAACAACCCACTGGTTCTGACTCACTGCTACCTTTTGCTTTCTTTTTTTGGCATCATCAAACAAACAGAAAGCAAACAAACGGCTGCCGAAGTTTTTCAATTATGTGTTTGCTCTTTGTTTTTTTTTTTTATTGAACTTCGCAAAGACGCTTGACTCGGTCCCTGTAAATGTGAGTCCTTAGAGTGTGAAATAAAAAGATTATTACGCTGTCTGCTCGCTGGAGTGATGGAGGTTTGAGTGTCTGCTACGTTTTTGCTTATTCGCTTATTACACGGCGATGAAACGATAACACGGCAAAGACTCTTACCGAACTCGCCTGGCACAGAGATCTCGTAGAGGCATGTCTGGCCCTTGGTGTAGTTCCGAGGGTAGTTGGGTGACAGCACGGTGCCCTCTGACCCTGTTGACCTGCTTCCACACGGAGCTGTGAGAGGAAAATTTTATAAAACAAAACAATATTTTATAATCAAATCTTAACATGTAGTATTATCACAAGCGTATATATATATATATATATATATATATATATATATATATATATATATATATATATATATATATATATATATATATATACATTAATAAATCAAAACCAATGTATATATTAGGTCATTTTATACACTGATTACTTGATATCCTGTAAAACAAGTGATAATTAACATATCTAGGAAATGGAAACCACCAAATTGGAAACCAATGGGAAGTCGTGACGTGACGTGACGTGACATGACGTGACGTGACATGCAGCTAAGTACGGTGACCCATACTCAGAATTCGTTCTCTGCATTTAACCCATCCAAAGTGCACACACACACACACCATGAACACACACCCGGAGCAGTGGACAGCCATTTATGCTACGCTGCGGCCCCCTGGGGAGCAGTTGGGGGGGTTCGGTGCCTTTCTCAATGGCACCTCAGTCGTGGTATTGCTGGCCCGAAACTCGAACCCACAACCTTAGGGTTAGGAGTCAAACACTCTAACCATTAGACCACGACTTCCCCAAGTCAGTTCATTTCCTCTTACAGAACATTTTAAAGTTGTGTTTTTCTTCCTCTTATACAGAAATTTGACCAATCAGATTTAAGAATTTAGTAGGTATAAATTTTAAATATTTATAGTAAATATACCCAAATAACATATCGTTATTACAATATATTTTCATTTGAGTAAAATATATAAAAAGTAGAAATAAACACCAATAGAAAAACATGCTGTATAACACAGAGGATAGTATAAACTGTTACTCAGTGACAGATGTCTAGCGGAAGTTCAAACTTCAGCTATGTTTTACACAAGACATAAATAAATGAGACACAGCTCTGTGACAGCTCCTAAAAGCCAGCGTGGTCATTAATCACTGGAGGCCACACGGTCCAGCTCGACTTGTTTGTGAGAGGAACTGAATTATGGCAGGCCTTGTTAACAGCGTACAGTCGTATATCAGCTGTCTATCTGCAACCGCCGACTACAGACACGTTGTTGTGATTATATCAGACAGACGGCTCGAAGATAACCGCTAAAACACCGTTAATACCGCATTCGTTACATGTTTTGATGCAGTCGATTAGCAAACGAAGGATCAGGACTGGATGCTGTAACAGAAAGTTGACTAACAAAAGGTCAAACCTGGTTTTAGCAAGAACACAGTATTTGAGTTTCAGATTGCTAATTTTACTGAACACTCTCACTCTCACTCACTCATCTTCTACCGCTTACCCGAACTACCTCGGGTCACGGGGAGCCTGTGCCTATCTCAGGCATCATCGGGCATCAAGGCAGGATACACCCTGGACGGAGTGCCAACCCATCGCAGGGCACACACACACTCTCATTCACTCACACACTACGGACAATTTTCCAGAAATGCCAATCAACCTACCCTGCATGTCTTTGGACCGGGGGAAGTGCCTCACTTAATCACACGAGCAAAGCCAAGTGATGGGAGTTAAAGCTGAAGCTGTTTATCACAGGGTAGGAGTGTGAGAATGTAATAAATCATCACTAATATGTGGTGCTCTCCAAAACCCTGATGAGGCTCTATCATATTCAAGGAAGGCCAGAAGAAGCCTGATTGCAAAAAGGACATTATGCCAATGTTGTCCTAATTAACACGGGATTGTGTCATGATGTAAAAACTGTTGTGTCAAAGTGTTTGTGAGGATTCTGCTGTGTACTGTATATAATCCAGCAGGTTGTTGTGAAATATCCATCACTGGCGGTTCAACGAATAGCAAGAAATCGTGAGAAAACCAATACGACCGATATGCTGTTTTTTTCAATGCCGCTAACACAATAACCAGATATTACATATTTGGTAAGAGCTGTAGAATCTATTAAAACAATATAAAGCAAGCCGCAGGACTGAACATTACTGTAACATTGCAGGAGGAAAAAATACATTAAGGTTGATATTGTAATAGGTTGAGTAAATGCTTGCATTTAATAACGTAAATCAATCTATCTATCTATCTATCTATCTATCTATCTATCTATCTATCTATCTATCTATCTAAGGGGACATTTACAAAATCCATGGACATTTCTCTGGCATGTTTGCTCTTTTACAATCTTCTTACCAGGTTGGAGACAAAGAACATATTGACTGGGGGGGGGGGGGAGTGAACGAGAGTGTGTGTGTGCCCTGTGATGGGTTGGCACTCCGTCCAGGGTGTATCCTGCCTTGATGCCTGATGACGCCTGAGATAGGCACAGGCTCCCCGTGACCCGAGGTAGTTCGGATAAGCGGTAGAAGATGAGTGAATGAGTGAGTGAAATTCTTTTTTTTTTTACATATCCCAACTTTGGAGGTTGGGGTCAGAGCGAGTGAGGGCCTCGCTCAAGGGCCCAACAGGGGCAGCTTTACAGTGACTCTGATCCACACCCCAGAGTCTTAGTCACTTGAGCTAACTGCTAACTACCACAAACTGAAAGCATTAACGGTCTTTAACAGTGAGAAGTAGCTATGATGTGCAGAAAAGATTCAGATATCACGACCAGGTTAGTTAATAATTAAGCAACCAGATAAAAGACTTCATGTTCTTTCTAATAAAAGACAACAACCGCCGCCCATTAGCAAAAATAACTCCTTTATCAAACAAATTGAGATCTCTCCATAGAGATACTGTATACTCGCACGGTCATTGCTATGTTTGATTGCTATGATTTATTCCATCCTCCAAACCAGCCTCACCGTCTCCACCATAGTAAACACTTTCTTTCATTTTACTTTCCGGTAAATTCATTCATTCATTCATTCATTTTCTACCGCTTATCCGAACTACCTTGGGTCACGGGGAGCCTGTGCCTATCTCAGGCGTCATCGGGCATCAAGGCAGGATACACCCTGGACGGAGTGCCAACCCATCGCAGGGCACACACACACACTCTCATTCACTCACACAATCACACACTATGGACAATTTTCCAGAGATGCCAATCAACCTACCATGCATGTCTTTGGACCGGGGGAGGAAACCGGAGGAAACCCCCAAGGCACGGGGAGAACATGCAAACTCCACACACACAAGGTGGAGGCGGGAATCGAACCCCCAACCCTGGAGGTGTGAGGCGAATGTGCTAACCACTAAGCCACTGTGACCCCCCTTTTCCGGTAAATATTTCTTTACATTTTTTCTTAAAACAAGCAGAAACACGGACGTACGGATGGACGGAGCTTCTTACGCTTGTATATCGTCCCTTCCCTGTACTGCAGTGCTTCAGGCCAGTAAGTTAAAAAAAACAAACAAAAAAAAAAAAACAGCTGTATGAGTAATAAGACGAAGAGCCGAATCTGGAGGCGCTTCACACCCTCTGGGTTCGTTCAACAAGAGGTGGGAGAATGTAAACAGAGCGTGTTTGTCCTTCGTGGTTATACAGAACACTGCGCAGATGTTACAGGCTCTCACCTGGGACCGGCACATACACACGACTACATTCATTATTAATCAGGCCTCTAGTGTTGAGAGGATTGGATTCTGTAATGAAATATGTGCAGTGACTGCAAGGGGGTCTGTTCTTTTTTAAAAAATGACGTTCGTATAATAATAAACGGTGTGAGGTGAATGACTGCAATGTAAATACTGAGATACACACAGGAACGTAACACAGAACAGATTGGGGTTATGGACGTACACAAAAATACCCACTTAAGATCAAAAGATACAGCGATACACAGGGAAAGCTACACGTGTTCAGGAGCTTCGGTCGTTTTTCCGACTTTGGCCTTCAGGAAAATCACGACTTGAGTGGAATCAGTAAGCAGTAATCGGTTTTACAGATTTTAACGGTATTTTATCAGCTTTTCTGAAGCACCGTCACTTCCAAAATAAAGATAAAATGAATTTTACCCATTATTCTATCTCTCTAATTATGTCGCTTTGTAGAAGCCAACATTCTGTTTTCCTATTTAATCTTAGACAAAAATTTATAAAGTTTAATGCGGCCTAGAGCTTTCGAGCCACATGCACCAAATTATGTTGTAGATGCTGGTCTGAAGTTTGTTGCTATTACTTTTCTAAGCGATCCAAGTACCGGTACTTCCAGTACTGGGTCTCAAATTGGCCTTTTTTCCCATAGACTCCCATTATAAACTTTGGAGGTTTATAACTCGGCAAGCTTTCGAACTGTCTACACTAAACTCGGTCAGCTCCTTTAGGGTGATACTCTGAACAAACTTTTTAAATTGGCCTTTGGTTGTGCCGCAGCCCCGCCCCCAAAATATGCAAAATCAAAAAACTTTTTACAACATGGACATGTGACATATCAAAACACTCAGAACAATGAGGAGAACTTCCTCACGTGTATTCTGATGACGTCACATGCTCGTCTCCACTTGCCTCCAAATGTTTTGGCACCCTATCTTTCTGTCCACATGCCTCCAAAAATAACACTGTCCCTTATGTCCACTCGCCTCCAAAAAGCACCGGCCTTTGTGAATACTTGCCTCGTCAAAGCCAACATCAAAGTTTGTCACGACGAACTTTACAAATCTAGTTTAATTTGTGTTTGTCTCATACCTGGATGACAAGTCAAAAAATATTAGTACTAATAAAGCTGATTATTTAATCCTGATTAACATAAGGATTATGTTATAGTTCAGCTGGACGTGTCCGGATCCAGCCCGGACTTTGGCCACGTGCTTTTGTTTATGTTCGGTGTTCACGTGTTTGCCCCGCCCTTGTCTCTTCCTCCCCGTCCTTGTCTCTTCCTCCCTGCCCTCGTCTCTTCCTCCCTGCCCTCGTCTCTTCCTCCCGGTCCTCGTCTCTTCCTCCCGGTCCTCGTCTCTTCCTCCCGGTCCTCGTCTCTTCCTCCCGGTCCTCGTCTCTTCCTCCCCGCCCTCGTCTCTTCCTCCCCGCCCTCGTCTCTTCCTCCCCGCCTCTGCACACCTGTTCCTCATGTGTCTAATTGTCATGTCTATTTAGCCGTGCCTTTAATCCTCTGACGTTGTCGTCTTATGTCGTCTGTCGTCATGTCATGTCTGGTTTAGTTTTCGTCCTTGTCCGTGTTTCATGTTTTTTAGTTAATAAATCCTGTTTATTTTTACACTATCCTGCATTCGGGTCCATTTTATTCCCGCATCGCTGACAGGACGGGTGTCTTGTAGAAAACATGCAATAACTGATGTTTATTAGCTGTTGATTCATGATGGAATATTAAAAGAACTCTGACTCGGTCGTGTGCCATCATACATGCACGCTTTAGATTTTGTGGGTTCATAATTTGTCTTGGTCAGAAAGGACAATACCTGCAATACACCGCTGAAGAGCCTCTTTGTATTAAACCGGTGTGTTAAGGTTGTGGAATATATCGGTACAGGTCGAGAAAATGAATCCGAGTATCCCTTCAGAGACTGATGAAAATAGTGAATGGTGGAGATGCGCTGGTGCCATGCCGAGTTTCATATTTTTTCCTCCCTCTAAAAAACCCATTTAAAGCCCTGATGGGCTTGTTAGTGAGCTGGCGAGTTGAATCAGGTGTGTTGAAGCAGGGAAAATACTAATGGGCACGAGGTGGGGGGTCTGCAGTGTTGGAATTGTAAGTCGTTATGATTTGCTATGACAAATTCCACTGTATACATAATTTCATCAATAACACACTGAGATTTTTAAAGATTTTAAAAGCAGCAGGACTTCTGGAAGGAATTCTGCTTCCCTTCTGATGGGAAGTTGGTAATAGCATTTAACCTCTTGAAAAATGACCTCTGTGAAAATTAGTCGACCTTGCAGGAAATCCTGGAACATATGGTACCTAGAAAGGGTCGAATTTTAGAGAAAAGTCTGACGCACTGATACATGCTATGTTTACGAAAAGTAGATATGCTAAAAAATACCGCACGATGATAAACGTATTAGATGTCGGATCAAAAATATTAGAGTAGAACTGAGTTGAGTTCCTGAAAGTGATTTTGTATGTAAACCTTTAACTCTGTTTGGATCATTCAACTAAATGCTCGGTCTTGAGATACTGCATCAGTGAGAGTCTTGAATGGATGAAAGAGTGAAACAATGAATGAATGAATGTGTGGAAGAATGGATTGATGGATGGATAGATGGATGGATGAACAACTCAACAAGTGTTAGAGGCATAAATTCCATAAAAAATAAACCTAGACCTAAAAAAACTAGAGTACTAATTTGTGATGGTATAAATTTCTGTGCATTGAGAGTCATTAACAAAGAAAAGTATTTTTCATTCATTCATTTTCTAACGCTTATCCGAACTACCTCGGGTCATGGGGAGCCTGTGCCTATCCCAACCCATCACAGGGCACACACACACACTCTCATTCACTCACGCAATCACACACTACGGACAATTTTCCAGAGATGCCAATCAACCTACCATGCATGTCTTTGGACCGGGGGAGGAAACCGGAGTACCCGGAGGAAAACCCCGAGGCACGGGGAGAACATGCAAACTCCACCCTGGAGGTGTGAGGCGAACGTGCTAACCACTAAGCCACCGTGCCCCCCCAAAGAATAGTATTTTTCTATTCTGTTAATCATGCCCCAAGTATAAAGCAAATTGAAGGCAGATTGATTTTATTTCATATTTTTAGAAAAGAGCACCATTTCACAATTAAGTGTAGGTGGATGTTTGAGGGAAACTTCATCATTACCTTGACAGCTGGGCAGGGCTCTGTTCCACTCAGGTCGGTTGGTGTTGCCCATCACGCAGGTGAGAGTGGAGTAGCCTTGTAGTTGGTAACCTGGCTCACAGTGGAAGGTCAAACTGGAGCCCAGTTTATAGTCACTGCCCAGTCGAGTCCCATTCATCACAGTGCCTGGGTCAAAACATGCTTCCCTCAGCTTAGCTAGTGGGTAGAAAGCAAAGAAGGAAAAGAAATTTTTAGCTTGTAATATCTTTGACAACTTTCCTCTGCTGGAAAAATCAAAGTTGCTGACCCTGGTGACTCCCACAATGGTTAAATATTTATTTATTATTAGCACTTAATCATCTACAAACTGTATCACAGAGCTGTAACACCAACAAAAAGGAACAGTGAGATATAGACCACATAAAGAGGCGATCAAAACCCAAGCAAATACATGTGGCCTGGGGGTGGAGCCAGGACCGAGTGCCTGTGGCTGGAGGGTAATGAGTGCTGCAATCAATCTCAGCCAGCCGCTCGTTAGAGAAAGAATAAAGGAGCTGCTCGCCAGAAGAGAGAAGAAAGAAAACGCTAGAGAATCTGTGTTTGCATGCAACAGTGCAGTAATTGCCTTTTCTCTCCATGTCCCAAAAGATTCCCTCGATGAAATTTACACTCCGAGTCATCGACGCAAACCCGCAGCACCACTAGATTCGCACAGGAGCTAGGTCTGGTTTTATACAAAATATAAACATACAGGAAGGTGGGATATCCAAAAGGGAGGTTGTGGAGTGTGTAGTGGAGACACATAGCAAAACAGTGCGAGAGTAAACAAATTCAGCTTGTAAAAGCGTTTTATTTCTGTAATTCGTAACATACTGGATAGGAAGTTAGTTAGTAAACACTCTCACACTCACTCACTCATTTTCTACTGCTTATCCGAACTACCTCGGGTCACGGGGAGCCTGTGCCTATCTCAGGCGTCATCGGACATCAAGGCAGGATACACCCTGGACGGAGTGCCAACCCATCGCAGGGCACACACACACACACACTCATTTCCTCATGCAATCACACACTACAGACAATTTTCCAGAGATGCCAATCAACCTACCATGCATGTCTTTGGACCGGGGGAGGAAACTGGAGTACCCTGAGGAAACCCCCGAGGCACGGGGAGAACATGCAAACTCCACACACACAAGGCGGAGGCGAGAATCGAACCCCCAACCCTGGAGGTGTGAGGCGAATGTGCTAACCACTAAGCCACCGTGCCCCGAGTTAGTAAACAGAATTTAGAAAAATCCATTACACTCCTTAATATAGTGATTGTAACGGACGTTCATATTTCTGGTGAAATATACATTCTAAAGATGCAAAAGGTGTAATCTGGAGGGCAACAAGGAAATTAACAAGAAAAGTTTAACCTATAAAGTAGAAGGTACGTGATTAGACGCAGCCTACTGTACACACACATCCAAACCAGGTACAGGAAGTCTGATCTAGTATCTAGTGATATTAAAATGCACCAGACAGCAGGTATTTGTTCCAGCATCATAAACAGTAGGCTATCCTTATTTGCCCACTTTCCAGAGCTAAAGAGCAACGGGTAAATCTTCCATGACAAAAATTAAAATCAAAATGCATCTCATAGTTTCTTAACCGGTTGTCGGGTTTAGAGTCCCACAGCATAACCTTGGAAAAACAAATATGAAATATGAAGGGAACGGAATTCGGTACCCACCAAAGCTGATGGATGCACAGCAAAGATCTAATGCTCACACAAAGCCACTCCATGACCAGCATGTGATTGATCTGTAGGTTGGTGGTCAGCCAACCAACCATTAAACAAAAGTCATTTTTACATTAACATTTAAGGGTTGATCAACAAAACAAATCATATCCTCCATATACCTCCTTTGATTCCATGCAATTCTTATATCAAGGAAAAAGTTGATGAAAGTTGACCTTCCAAGCAACTCCTAGGCCCCTGACCAGAAATACAGTACAGCTGAATAAGAACCTCTGAAAAATGTAAGTGAGGCTCTCAGCAGGCTGTCAAAGGCTGAAATGTGTCTCACATAATAAAAGTATATCTTGCAAAAATGCAAGGTCTTCTGTAACAGGCCTTCACTCTGTGAAAGGAAAGGAGCAGGTTGTGAAAGGCTGCAGCCAAAAAATATGGCAGACATGAAGTACTTTTTACAGCTCTTGAATTATTATGGACATTTCATGCCAAACTAAGTCCTGGCTTTATGCCCTGGTGAAGAAACATTCAGTATGGCAATAGAGCCAGAAACATTTGAAAGCCTTATCTTGAGAAAAAAGAAGCTCTTTCAATCACAGGTACTTGTCCACTGTGATGGTGATATTACTTGACGTCTGCTCTTACGGTGTTGGCACACAAAGTGCCAGTTGGTAGAACTGAAAAGTCAGCTGTGCCTCTTGCTCTCTGAAGAACACTTGCATTTTGGAAAACGAGGCTGGTTTCGCTGGAAGAAATGTTCCTTTTCGCTACAAACTCAAATTGTTCACTTTTGGAAACCTAAAAATCAAAATAACCCTGTTTTATTATGGGATATGTGCCAACCTGAAGGTCATTCACATGCTGGTCATGAAGAGCTTTTTGTTGACTGTCTGTTGAAGCGAAGTAGGTCCAGATTTTTTCACAGATTGCAACCCATATGAAGCGGCAATAGTCGCATGATTTGTCAATATGTACTTGAACAAGAAATGTTGTAGCTTGAACTCTGTCGCATGTTGTTGGCGCGTTTTGTATTTTCAATCATGCTGTTAGAAGTGTTTCCCAGAAGCTTGAAACAAAGCTCAGTTCTCCAAAAAGGTGGTGATTTTCTTTATCTCGTCGCTGTCAGGCGGAATCCTCATATCTCCAAAACCGTTATTTTTCAGGAAATGAAAAAAACGCCGTACCTTATCTGCAGTGCACAGGGTTTAGTCCGCGTTGCATTGGATTGTCTTGCGCTAAATTCCTGTCCTCAGACGAGCACCAGAACTAGCGGGGGTCAAGATTTTTTTTTCTTTGAGCCCAGTGTTTTGAAGACATTTACCTCAGAAGACGTGTTGATTCGTTGCGACTCTTCTTGAGGAGAAATATGCCGTGAAGCTCTCCCACGGAGTGAGGAAGAGGTGGACAGTTGAAGTGTCCAATGGAGTTATGAGATTTGTGCTCAAGCTATTTTCAAGACTTTAGATTGGTTAATAACTTGTAAAAATAACAGACCCACGTGGGGACTGACCAATAGCATCGATATGTGAAAAAAATATGAAATTGACCAAATTTGGACATACGAGGTTTCCGCCCGACAGCGACGATCTGCATGTGAGACAAATAACCAGGGCAACCAAGAGATGAATGGTATTGCAGGATATTTAGGATAGTGATTGAGGACTAATTGAGAAACACTGCACTACTTTTCTAAAGAGAATTTGGTTAAAGGGACCAGAATTGGGTGTAATTTTGTCAGAGAATATTTAGTCTAAGATCTGGGAAAAAAAAAGCTTCATAAATGTATTGTATGTCAGCAGGGGATTGGGTTCAAGGTACTTGTTTTTGAAGGGTTGGATAAAAGTAAGGAACTCAGAGGAGGTCCACATGGACCACATGGAACATAAGAAACTCTACACAGACTCAAGATAAAACTAGAGTGGCTGAACGGATCAAACCGTTCGAAGTAGACGCTTTTCTGTGCAATGTCCAATGTCCTTATATAAAGTGGACATGCACTTGACCAGAAAAGATTTCCAAACTTGTTCAAGTACAAAAAATATTGCTCGGAGTCTAACAGTCTCGACTTACATCAGAGATCGGAACGCCACAAAAGCCCTCCATGACCAGCAAGTGACTGATGTTCCAGGGTGGACAGTCCATAAGGGTACACAGAAGGTCGTCTTGAAATGTGGAAATCATAATGCATCAACAAGAGACAGCCTTTTAAACAAATGGGTTTTTTCCATGATCCTCAACCTCTCATAAAGGTACTATAAGGTACAGACCCTGCCATGCTGGTTCGACAATAAAGCCATTAATAAGATCAGCACTGCTGAGACCTTAACAAATAACTCCAAACTTTTCTCAAGCAGCAAAGCCTCAGAAAGCTCCAGAGGCACTATTACAGCATGAAGCACAGAACCATAGCAATAGCAAGTAAACAATTGGTAAGGACTTGAACATCACACAAAAGGGGATATTATCTCTTTTAGGTCGTATTGTTTTAGAAAATTACAGAGAACAATTGTCATTCATTCATTCATTCATCTTCTACCGCTTATCTGAACTACCTCGGGTCACGGGGAGCCTGTGCCTATCTCAGGCGTCATCGGGCATCAAGGCAGGATACACCCTGGATGGAGTGCCAACCCATCACAGGGCACACACACACTCTCATTCACTCACACAATCACACACTACAGACAATTTTCCAGAGATGCCAATCAACCTACCATGCATGTCTTTGGACCGGGGCAGGAAACCGGAGTACCAGGAGGAAACCCCTGAGGCACGGGGAGAACATGCAAACTCCACACACACAAGGTGGAGGCGGGGATCGAACCCCAACCCTGGAGGTGTGAGGCGAACGTGCTAACCACTAAGCCACCGTGCCCCCCAAGAACAATTGTGTTTTACATTATTTATGTTTAGACAACTGAGCAGTTGCAGGTTAAGGGCCTTCGGGATTCCCATGCGTCCTGGAAAACCTGGAAATCCTGGAAAATTAATGACCATTGTTCCAGTCCTAGAAATCACATGGAAAAAAAATTTTGTTGTCCTGGAAAATTATTATTTTTAAATGTTCTTGATCATTTAAAGAACAGTTTACAACTGGGCGAAACAATTAACGTTAGTAACAGAAAGCGCTCTGTTCAGGGACGCTGAGTTTTTGTTATGCTGTTTAATCTCGCTGTGACGGATGACGCTGTCTTGTGTTGGAGGTTTCAGGTGCTAGGATTGGTTGCTTGAATGTTTGAATGTTTTCAGCAAATGGTGACGGGTAAGCAGGTTATATTAACCTTGTTAATCTGAATATCACGTGCAAGGGGAATGCACAGCAAACTAAAGCATGCATGACAGCATTGGCCTGAGAAAGGAAAGGGTATTAAATACTGTATGTGCGGTCTTTTTATTTTATAAATGTTGAAATTTCATTCACATGACAAATTGTCTTTAAAAGTATAGTTAAGTAATAGCCATAAAGTGACTTCTGGAGAGAAGAACATATTACTTTAGGCCGTGAATCTGTGAGCCTTGTCTTTTTTGCTAAATTTGAAATGTCCTGGAAAAGTCCTAGAAAATGATCACTGAAAAAGAGTGGGAACCCTGACCTTGCTCAAGGGCTCAGAAAGAGCAGCTTGGTAGGATTTAAAATCATGACCTTCTGACCAGTGGTCCGAAGACTTAACCACTGAGTTACCACTTCCTCTACCACGGCCACTTATAATTAAATGTTTTGCTAAATGAGTTAGGCAGCGTAAGGAGGCAATGAGTCAAATATAGTATAGAATATAGTAGTCAAGGAAAGATAAACTCAATATCATTCTTAAAGTCTTTGCCTTGACATTATTTTCAATTGCCTATGGGACATTTGCATAACTGCCCTGCAATGGGTTGGCACTCCGTCCAGTTGGCACATCCTGCTTTGATGCCCAATGACACCTGAGATTGGCACAGGCTCCCCGTGACCTGAGAGTAGTTCGGATAAGAGTTAGAAGATGAATGAATGAATGAATGAACATTTACATAGCCAAGCCCCCTACCAGCAGGTTTTAGGAGATGCAAATATAACAGAGAACCTGGAGGACACGTGGACCAAGGGAAACACTCTAAGCACCACACTGTAACCTGGGCTCAAGATCAAACTGGAGACCCCATAGCTGAGATATTCAGTGCTACACCTAGGCACTACCCTGTGCACCAACATTGCTGAACGTTTTGTATTTTTCTATTCTAGTTTTATATGTTGTGAACTGCATAACACACTTACCCTTGTACTCCAAATGAAAGCCGGTATAGCTCACTGAACCGTCACTGCGGAAGGCTATGTGCATGATGTTCGAGCTGCTCTCTATCTTCTCCGGCAGCTTGCTGTCTTGAAACGTCCCAATCAGATGGCTGTTGGTGTGCGGTCCATCGTAAATGTACAGGAAGTCGTAATTGGGCTCGATGCTGAAGCTGAAACCGAAAGCAAATATTCAAGCGTATGAGTTTTTCCATAGCCATAATAAACAGATTGGAGTTTTGCAGGTGAAGACTTTTTGAACCAAATTTGTCATAGAGCTAAAGATTGATAAATTGTTGAAGGTGAAACAAACTGTTTACTCTAGTAATAATATTTATTAATAGTCTAGAAACCAAGATAAAAGTGTGTTCGTATGGTTTCCGGCTACCACGAGCCACCAGAACAGCTTCATCCACATCGTGTAGAGTCCACAAGTCTCTGGAATGGATGTATTTATAGAAAATTACCTCAAGCGGTGGTTTAACGATGTCACTGACGAAAATATCACTCTGAAATCTACCACAGGTTTTCGTTCGATATGATTTACATTATTGTCAACAAACCGTTCAGTCAGAACTTCGTGCCTAACTATAGCCTGTACACAGGGGTGGTCTCCTCCTGGAAGGAACCCCTTCTGTTGGGATAAAGGTGATCATTCAAGAAACTTTGCATTGATTTGCAATGATGCTACAGGGCTACAAGTTGCAGTGATGCTACAAGTGTAGACAAACAGGGCAGTAAAAAAAAATCCCCCCGAAGTATTTTTTTCTGAATCTGTACTGTATATATTGCAGGCTCAGGCATATTTGGCATTACCTGAAAGAAAAGAGGATGGCTCCACAAACCTAAGTTGTAATCCACACTAGCACACACTACAGTAGCTGAGTAATTTCGGGTCCTTTGAAGAAGCGACTCTTTTAGTGTGCTTCACGGATGGAAAAATGGCATTAGTGAAAATTGCAGATGAAACTGCCCCAAACGGCAAAAATTATATTCTGTGAAATGGAGATAAAATGCTCCACTTTACCCTCATTTTTAAACCATAGGCAAATTAAGATTAAAAAAAACGATTCTTACTAAAACACATCTTTTAATTAATGAAGACGTACTATAATTTCCTATCTTGTCCCAAAGAACGCAGGAGAAGAATATATTTACAGGGACAGAGTCCTGAATTAACTTAAAGGTGGGGTCTCCGTTGTTTGAGAAATGTTTCAGAAAACCGCGTCGGGCCGCCAAACAAAACAAAGACAAAACTAACGTGTAGCCAATGAGCAGAAAGGGGCGTGTCTTGTCAATATGGGAGGAGAGAGTGTTCAGTGCGCATGTGTGACATTAGCAGAAAGCGGTTTTAAAATTGACATGGAGGATAAAAACAAAGAAAGAAACCGAAGACAGTCTTACGATAAGGTAAGAAGTAGGACGTGTTAATATAGGATCAGCTTTCCAGCGCTGGAGAGAACTGAAGGAGCAGGAAGGCCTGCGATGGGACGCCGAGGCGCTTTTTCCTTCTCGATAGGTGAGTAACGTTGGTTTTGCTTTGTTACACAGAACTAATATATGCCTTTGTCCTTTACATGATTATGCTTGTGTGTCATTTTTGCTTGTTTGTTTATCTGCAATCGTATTGTTCTTCCCTTCAGCTATGATAAAGACACATTACTTTCCATTAGTTGCCTGGGATACGTATGTATGTGTGGGAGGAGCTATCAATAAAGGGGTGGGACTCATTTGGGTTACTGGCGTGTTTGTTTGGGTGATTTCAAATGTCAACATTGGCTTTCAAACAACGGAGACCCCACCTTTAATTAAGTTTTGTGAATTTCTCAAAAAGATTCATGCCGCAGAAAACCGCTATGTCAGTTTAAGTATCTAATTTCTATTGATCGGTCAACTAAACACACATGACTGGAACTTTCTTACCTGATGAATGCGAGTGAGATGACGTAATCAGGGTGCACGGTGATGAACCAATCACAGTCCTTGCTGTGAGGGTAGGGGTGAGGAAAGTTTGGAGAAAGAATGAATCCAGACGAGCCTGTGATGTTTCCTCCGCAAGGAGCTGAAAGACGAGGGATATACAGTATAATGATATGTAATATAATGAATAATGGGAGAAAAGTCTGCTCTAGGAATTCAGGAACGCTAAAATGTATTGTTTCACCTTCTGTATCTTAAATGCTAGTCGGATATGCTCAGTGGACTTAATCAGTGTCAGGCTAATCAAATCGTTTGATATACATAAGTTAATCCGAGACCCTGTGATACTAATGTCAATCTACTTCACATCACCAGTCCTTGATTGCTTTCCTGTAACAACACTCCCAGTTGTATTGTGTTTTCTTGTTTAGCTTCCTGTTTAAGTGTTTCGATTTAATTAAACTAATTAATCGCTGTCATGTACTATGTTGTCAATCGTTGTTCTTATTAGCCAAATGTTAGCACGAATTAACTGATAAAATGTGAACGAACCTCTTTTAACATCACAAGTTCAACGCTTTCTATGAAACCCAAAAGTGGCAAGACGTGTGAAAATCTTTTATTAATAAATGAGGTGTTCGAATCGCATCGCGATCGACTGAATCGCAAAGTATCCTTGAAAGCCAGTAGGGGTTCATTTATTAGCCGTACTTCAATTATTACTTCCTAATTTATTTATTGGAGTAGAATCCAATTTAACACTTTGTTCCAGCATGCAAGAAAGCACATGTCAAATCAAATCAAATCAAAACACTGCCTTGCTAAAAAAAAAAAAAAAGGACAACGCATCCATCCATCACTCTGAATTTGGAAAATAAAATAACTTCAAGCACTTTTTTGACCAATAGCTTTGCAAACTGCGGCTGATTGCAGAATACCAGCGATTTCGCACTCATAGGACATGCCTCATATGCGCTGGCGTCTGAATGCTGACTGAGCACTCGATCAGATATTTCTGTCAAAATGATTTATTATTAACGACGTTTTCTCCCATCTGAAAGGGCGAGATTTGTCTCTGGCTGGAGTTTATAGTTTTCCGCTGTGCCATGGCAGGTGTGAAATGCTTGAAATGAGGTGCAGCCAAAGTTCCCAAAGGGGTTTGAGGTGGAAGCTCTGCAAATTGAAAAATCTCACCGATGCAGGTAGGAGGGCTCGGTTGCCAGTAGTATCGGTTTTCCACCTGAATGCAGGTGATCCGAGACTCGCCCTGCAGTTCGTAGCCTGCGTCACACACAAAGGTCATGGTGTCGCCCGGTTCTTTGCCCTCGCCGCTCCGTGTGCCGTTCATTGGGGTGCCTGGATCCCTGCAGGCCGTCGCTACCGAACCTGACAAATAAAACAAGCAGAATTGATGCTTTGATCATCACTAAAGTGCAACATAACTTCCTTAGCCAAGGCTGTGAATCCGGTTGCGTACAGTATTTCAGGTTCACTAATTTGTTCTTTGATAAGTTTATCCACCCACGTTCAGATGTTTCAGAAGGTCTTCTCAAACCATCGATTGCTCTTCTTGATGTTGTGATATAATTAAGTCTATTTTTTTATCTACCTAAAAAAATTATTTGATTCAAATTATTTTATGGTTCCTAATATGGACAAAAAGCATTTAGGATTTTTTAGGATTTAGTAGAAGCTTGAGCTTATTTATCAAAAAATGATGCCTCTTGAAAAGAGAAGTCTAATCTTCTGACTGATGTCTAACACCCCTGAGTCAACTGCTTAGCATTTTATACCCAGTAAATGTGCAATATTCGAGCCAAGATCTACGGATAGTGAATTCTAGCACTTTCTTACACGTATTCAAGTAAACGGCAGCCGGTTGCTATGACGATCAGCAATGCTAGACCCTAGGAGTGCAATATATCGGATATTTATTTAATTTCCTGTAGATTTTATCAGATACACAGAATGTGGTAAGAGATTTAGAGATTTTTGGTCTGTCCTGACTGAATAAACTGAGCCATTTCTATTTACGTATTGATTTCCCAGCTTTTAGCCGCAGTGTGATTATCCTACTGGCTGATCCACAAAGCACTGAAAATTAATCCAACATCAAAATCTATTATGTTTAGGTAGAGCCGAGCTTGGCATACTGACGTCTGTGTCAGGCTTGAAAACAAATTTATGAATACAAATTCATGAGCATGGATTTCTTTTAAATGCAAGTAGCTTACTGGAAAAGTCGATAGCAAAGCCAGACTTGCTGATATAGAAATCTGTCTCAAACTGAATGGTAACGACGTTGAGGGTGCTGTGGATCCCATCAGGCAATAGCGAACCGCTCACTTCCTTCAGGAGCATCTCGTTCTCAGGACGGCCGTCCCACACCTTCAGGATATCGTGAGACGCTTCCGTGTCAAAGGCTAGGAACTGGAGGCTGTAAAAATCATGAGAATATGTTAATATGTACTTACCTCCAGTGGCAACTTTTTCCACACATTGTCACTTGGCATACAGTATATTAAGCTTCCTAATTCTGCCTGGCATATATGTGGCACAGGATTGACAAAACAGAACAATTGTCATCTTTTTTTCTGTACAAAGACCCAGTCAGACTGGCCCACTAATAGACATCAAGTCTCTGGTCAGCTGGTTCACGCTGGGCATCTAGAGACCATTCAACAGTCTTGATATTCGTCTTGTTATGTGTTACTCTGATGCTCTGAAGCTTTATCACAGAATATAATTAGCAGACATATTTTAACAATTAATTCCCTGTTCCTCCTCTGGGTCACTGCTGATCCCGGCTGCTAAACTATAATTAATTCCACTTTCTGCTTTAGAATTCCTTTTTATTCAGTGGCCTACATCTTTTGATTTCGTAGCACCTACAGTAGATCTATTCCAAAGATCTAAACCTTGGTCAAATATCGGAAGGAATAAAAAATAAGACTTTGATCTTCATAAGGTCTGAATGAAGAGGAAAAGCTGAAGTACCTGACGGTATTGCCCGAGTCCACCTCGATGGTCCACATACAGCGGAGATTGTTGTCATAAGGGAACGGGTATCCCGGGGATAATATTCGCCCCGACGATTCACCTTTGAAACTTCCACCACACTCCGCTAAGATAGATAACAATAAATGGGTTATTACGCTGTCACCTCCTGCCCATACCTTTGATCTATATAATGGCCTGTTCACAAATTCCCAGAAGACAAAGTGGCAGCCAGCGTACTGATATCTCTTCCAAATGAAAAATGTTTCAGTTTAAAGTCGTCATTTCACGCGGTCCTTGATTTTACAAAATTCTTTCATTGTTGGGTTAAAAAAGATGTACTGTATGCTGAAACACGGTGGTGGGAGCATAGTGACAGCTTAACAGGCTGATTCGATAACAGTGCTTTTTTTATTCAAAAAATAATTCAATCAAGAAATATACTGAAATATTGAAGTTTTTTTTTAATTTATTTGAACATTTACAAATTTAACAAGACAATAATTATTAATAAATTGTGTAAAAAAACTAGATATTTCATAGTTAAAAATATAACTTATTTAAGTTAGTTAAATAATATAACAAATAAAATATTTGTATTTTTATTTCATTTTACAGGTAATATATGAGTGAAATCATTACAAAATTTGAATGTTTGTAACATTTACATTTACTATTTTTTTTTTCAATTTATTGACTAAATTATTGACTTCTATTTTAAATTTAATATATACCATTCATTCATTCATTCATTCATTCATTTTCTACCGCTTATCCGGACTACCTCGGTTCACGGGGAGCCTGTGCCTATCTCAGGCGTCATCGGGCATCAAGGCAGGATACACCCTGGACGGAGTGCCAACCCAAGGCAGGGCACACACACACACTCTCATTCACTCGCGCAATCACACACTACGGACAATTTTCCAGAGATGCCAATCAACCTACCATGCATGTCTTTGGACCGGGGGAGGAAACCGGAGTACCCGGAGGAAACCCCCGAGGCACGGGGAGAACATGCAAACTCCACACACACAAGGCGGAGGCGGGAATCGAACCCCGACCCTGGAGGTGTGAGGCGAACGTGTTAACCACTAACCCATTGTGCCCCCCCTAATATATACCTGATTTAATTAATTAATGCTTATTATTCATTCTGAATTAATTTTTACTCTACATGGAACATTTGATATTAATAATGTTCTGATGGAAAATCTGTGTGCTTTTTAATCCTTTAGTTCTGCCAGATTTATGATCACACACCAGCCTCTTCCATGAGGATGTTAATGTGGGCGAACACTCGAGGCATTTATGCATGGGCAGAGCATCACGCTTTAAGTGCACTTCTTTGCTCCTACAGTTAATTCATGCTAAAAAACCTATCTGCTCTTTATACGAGTCCCAACCCACTCTGAAGAAACAGGAGACCAGTGCATTCATCACGGAGGGGAGAAGAAAGCTGCCGTAATCGTACTTATCGCAGCGCTCGTCATAAACACAGATTTCAAAGGCACATATGGAGCATGAGTGCTAACAGCAGCTAAGTTGTAATTGCATTACATGGAAGCTTCTTCGGAGATGACAGGAAGAAAAATTAGCTGAGTGAAAATGGGTAGAAATGCTTTAACCAGCAGTGCTGCGATGTTGATGCCGACGCGGTGTTACAGAAAAAAAGAAAAAAATTCTGGATGACTGAAGAAATTTTGAGACTCTTTTCTGCTCTGGTTTGATAATTAAAGTAAAAAAAAAAAAATGATGCATTTGTTTGTCACATATACATTAGAGCACATTGAAATTCTTTCTTCACCTATGCAAGCTTTGGAGGTTGGGGTCAGAACGCTGGGTCAGCCATGATACAGCACCGCTGGAGCAGTGAGAGTTAAGGGACTTGCTCAAGGGCCCAGTGGAGGCAGTGCTGGGGCTTGAACCCTGACTCTTTGATCAACAACCCAGAGCCTTAACCACTTGAGCTAGCAAGTTAGCATCAATTGTCACAGGAAGAAGAATATACTGCTAGTGTCGAGTGAGGATTCTGCTAGCATTGAGTCAGGATTCTGCTAGCGTCGAGTGAAAATTCTGCTCACATCGAGTGAGGATTCTGCTAGCGTTGAGTAAAAAATTCTGCTAGCGTCAAGTAAGGATTCTGTTAGTGCCGAGTGAAAATTCTGCTAGCGTCGAGTGAGGATTCTGCTAGCGTCGAGTAAGGATTCTGCTAGCGTCGAGTGAAAATTCTGCTAGCGTCGAGTAAGGATTCTGCTAGCGTCGAGTGAAAATTCTGCTAGCGTCGAGTAAGGATTCTGCTAGCATCGAGTGAAAATTCTGCTAGCATCAAGTGAGGATTCTGCTAGCGTCGAATAAAAATTCTGCTAGCATCGAGTGAGGATTCTGCTAGCGTCGAGTGAGGATTCTGACCTCCCAGCTAAAGAAGTTTTCTCTGATTTACTTTGTGTTGTCATTTTGTTGTCATCTGAATCTAGCAGCACTAATTGTACAGGCTGACTGTAACAGCCAATGAGTGGATTAACGTGTTGAATGCTCAGGCTGATTGTATAAACCAGAGAAGAGATTACAGAGATTACTGACTAGCCATGTGCTCAGGGCTCTGGCTACTAAGAGGGAGGTCTCTTTGATTAATGATTAGTCCATTACACCAGGAGTGGCTCATGACCATAGATTGTGGTGGGGCAGGAGAACATTTATAATGTAATTGCCTGAAAGAAAATTTATTCAAGAGGCTGTCACACTTGACTTATGCTGTAGTGAATATGTAAGTGACTAAGCTCTAAGAAACTGCAAAATTGAAAATTGCACGCCAATTTTCCGCAAGTATACAGTAGATGTACGAGTAGAGCAGCAGGTACGTAATTTTGTATTTTGTTTTCTGTAAATTTAGATGGATGCTATAACATCAGTCTGTATTCGTTTAACAAAGTACAGATTGTTAAATTTGTGCTTTAGTACACTGAAATATTCTACTACCAGAAGCAATTACACCACATTGTCAAATCTAGATTATTAACAATATTTTATTACCTGTAGTTACACGTATGAGGACGTAATATAAAGAAGCAAATTAGTAACAACACACTAAATAAAATGCACACATCTGTTAAAATTTTAGGGAAACTAGACAGGAAAAAATGACTGGGGAACGGGAAGAGAGTTTTAGGTGAATCCCAGAAACCAGTCAGTAAGAGATGGAAAAATAATCGAGGAAATACAAATCATTATACACACTTTATTAAACATTGCTATCTACTAAAACACTTTCCACTTAGTTAACCGTTATTTTCATATCTTTCAAGTAGAGGATAAAAGGATTAAATCCTAAACATTGATTATTCAGAAGAACATCAAAGATCTGCATCTGAACGAAGCATGCAGCATGATGCATGCAGATGAATCCAAAATCACAAGAACATTGTACTCATTGCCACAGCCAGGTTTTGTGTATTTACATAAATATTGCTTACCATTCTTCAGCTAAAGATAACACATCCCAAACAACACCAGGCCTTAGATATGCTAAATTTGAATAAATACCTATGCAAGAAGGGAGCTGATGGTCCCATGTTCGCCTTTCTCCCGTCATACAGGTCAGCAATCCAATGCCATGCAGTGTGTAGCCCGGGTCGCACTGGTACGTGACGGCACTTCCTGCGAAGTGGCCTTGGTCGCTCACTTTGGAGCCGAACTGCGGCACGCCTGGCTCGTCACAATGAGAGAGTTCAAAACCTGAGAAAAGAAAACATAGTGCAGGGATTAGTGTGGGGAAACTGATGCATTCATTTGTTGTGTAATCTTGTGTAAGCGCTTTATCCTGCTCGGGAGGATAGCATCAGAGCCAGAGTCTATCAAGGAAACCCTGGGCATAAGGAGCTAATACGTTTTGGATGGGGATGCTAGTCTGTTACAGGACATCACAAAACCATGGAACTTTGAGGACTATCCATGATATTGGTTAAAGATGCAAACTACCATTTAAGAATTTGACTTATTTGTTTTTTTTTTCAAACAATACAAACTAACAGGCTTGTCCCATTTCTGGCTGGATCTTTCCTCACTCCACCTTGCTGGCTAACTAAAGCTAATCAGAGGTGTTATGACATGGTCGAGGTATCAGTTCTTGCAGTGTTCCTCTGGTAAATGTGACCCTGTTATAAATGATTCTGGGTGGACCCTGTTTAGGAAGCTAAGAACCCTTAATTAAAAAATAAACCTTTAAATAACCCTCGAAGAACCATTTTCTAGGAGTGTAGCTGTGACTAATTTGTTCATGCTGTCATAAAGGTTGTCTGCTAAGTCAAGGGTTATATAACAGGACCTTATTCTGAACCTCAGAAAACGATCGTTAATAATAAGTGTCCGGATGAATAAATTAACATAATATCATCCCGGTCAGCCCCTGCGTAATGCTAGCATCTCTGCAAGGCATCTGCAACTCATCTTATTTTATTTTGTACTGCAAGCAATGCTAAATAATTTATTTTATTTCCAGTGCTGCATCATTGCTTGTGTGCCTAGAACTAACAAAGCGTAAATATAAAGTATTAGTAAAGATCTCGCACGATCCGGATGGCTCCGTTCTTGTGTGTTATGGCTCCGGTCTTGTGTGTAACAGATATTTGTGAGCCAATGACGAGAACAGCAGTGCCAGTGTTGTGTGTAGGAGCAGAGAGTACAACAACATACACATGAGCCAGGGACTGGAGTCCAAACACGATGAGAAAGATGAGTCAAAATCTCATGAGAAACAAATCATGAGAGTAAAATTAGCAATTTTGTCCTTCAACTGGTGGCTTAAATGGCATCAGTTCATAACGTTATGGTGCAGATCTCAGCATAACGGCACTAACTTGATCTATGCAATGGCAGTTCATGAAATCTGTTGTAAATATAAACAGATAATGAAACTGTTATAAGAAGAAGAAGAAGAATGGAGGCATAGAAGCCTTTATTATCACCACATATACATTACAGCACAGGGAATTCTTTTTTCACATACCCCAACTGAGGAGGTTGGGGTCAGAGTGCAGGGATAGCTATGATACAGCACCCCTGGAGCAGGGAGGGTTAGGGGCTTTGCTCAAGGGTCCAGCAGTGGCAGCTTGAACCTAGATCCTCCAATCAACAACCCAGAGCCTTAACCAGTTGAGCCACCACTGCACCATATAATGGAATAATTCTTATTTTTTTACAAAGGAAACGTTTGTCCTTTTGTATGTTGATGAATCAATTGTGTGACTTTCTCCTCCTTCATGGAATGATGTTTGGATTCAATAACCCCAGGGCTAATCTGCATAAATCTTGCTCCTTGGTCATACCATTGTGACCGTTTTTCTATTACCGCCATTGGTGATACTGTTGTGTTCAGTTCCACAATAATCCAAAATAACCCAAATAGCACAAAAAGACATTTTATAACCAGTAAATAGCCATGAAATAATAAAAATTCTTAATCTAAACAGTTTTTCCTAGTGACAAAATTGTAAGAAAATTCTTATAAATGTAGGTGTTTTCCTTTACAATTAAAGAGAAGATCCTACTGTATTAAAGAAAAAAAGCTATTCATAAAGCATCTTAATACTTACATTTATTCCATTTATAACATACAGATTTTAGCGCATCTCTAATACGATCGGTCACCAACGTCATTCCTACACAATATAACCTCAAATATCTTAAAGGTGCCCTTCCACACAAAACCGTTTTTACTTGTATTTTTTGATATGTGTTAGGTCCTTATGTGTTTGTGTTGTGTCGTGAATGTGAAAACGAACTGCTACCTCCCCGGTCAGTTCTATCCACTTAAAAGAAATAAGGGGAGAAATCAGGTCAGTTGGAAAAGCTGGTCAGTCTGACGTCAGAGTGACTGAGCTCATTACTATTCATGAGCTCTCCCACTTGAGACCGCGCCCCCAGAATTCGTGTAGCTCAGTGAGTTTCCTATACAGCAAGGATGGCTGAACGTCAACGGGCTTGTGAAGAAGCCGTTCTGCCGCAATTCAAGGTGATTGTAAACAAATTTCCTCTAGCCTAGGCTACTTATTGCGCTGGGTGAATGAATAGTCATGCTCTCATATCCTAGCGGTTAGCCAATCGGAGCCAAGCAGCATAGCTCATTTGAATATTCATGAGAACTGGTGCAAATCTTCCCGCAGGCTTCCCGCAGGCTTTCTATACCACACTAGAATGGCTTGAAACAAGGTAACCAAGGCATTATTTCCACAAAAAAATGTTACAGAGTCCATGGTAGACTTCAGACATTACCACAAAAGTAATGACATACGTGTGGCAGGGCATCTTTAACATAGAGACAAAGTAGAGGTTTATAATAGATCCTTTTTTTTATTGGACAACCAATCACAGTCTTCAAAAGAATGTGTCATACCTAGTAACAGGGTTAAGCCCCGCCTCCTCTCTAAGATAAAAGTTGTTATATTTACCTTTCTCAGAGTCGCTCTGAGATCGGTCCTGGAAATTTGTAAGCTAAATTAGAAGCTCTCGGAGATCATTCTGTAAATCAGACCCTGGTGTGGATGTGAGAAAAATCCACATCATCAGGACAAAAAAAATAAAGAGCTGTTTTACAGTATTTGTCCTGTATGAGTTTTTTTAGAGTGAGATTCCTCATTAATGCACCAGTAAAATCTGTCATTCCAACAAGTCCCACTGGACACGAAACCTCTTTAAACCACAACAGCGCCGTTGCACGAGTCTCCTCAACATGAGTCTCCTCAACACGAGTCTCCTCAACACTCGCTCAGCGTTTCCTTTTCAGGGAAATCAAACCGAAGCCCTGAATTGATACAGAAGCTCATCTCGAAAGCGCCGATGACTTTAAATGATCTGGAAAGCCAAAGTGTACAACAAAGAACCAAAGGTACATGAAGTGCCAATAGAAATCCAGCAGCACATTTCTAATGCCTTTGTAAGGTGACAGAGGGTCAATGGCATTTACCACAGACACAGTAAGTGTGAAACTTCTTATGACCCGAGGAGCAGAGAGTCAAAATAGACTTTCAAACTCCTGTGGTGAAGTCGTTAGAGAAAATAAATACATTTAAATAAATAAATAAATAAATAAATAAATAAGGGGGAGGCACGGTGGCTTAGTGGTTAGCACGTTCGCCTCACACCTCCAGGTTTGGGAGTTCGATTCCTCCGCCTTGTGTGTGTGGAGTTTGCATGTTCTCCCCGTGCCTCGGGGGTTTCCTCCGGGTACTCCGGTTTCCTCCCCCGGTCCAAAGACATGCATGGTAGGTTGATTGGCATCTCTGGAAAAATTGTCCGTAGTGTGTGATTGTGTGAGTGAATGAGAGTGTGTGTGTGTGACCTGTGATGGGTTGGCACTCCGTCCAGGGTGTATCCTGCCTTGATGCCCGATGAGGCCTGAGCGCCCCGTGACCCGAGGTAGTTCGGATAAGCGGTAGAAAATGAATGAATGAATAAATAAATAAATAAATAAAATGAAGGCCACTGTTATCATCAGTAGTGGGAGAGAAAGACATGCTGGAGAGAACCTACATGCTAACGCTAGTTCAAGTTGGTACTGGGAGATACTCAACAGTTCACTGTTTGATAGAATTTGACTAAATTCATATTAAAACGTGGAGTAAGTTTTTTTGGAGGAATAAAGTGAAGATACATTAAAAGTCAAAAGATAGACAGGAATCATCTCACCAAGCAACAAAAGTCAAGAGGTGTTTGTCCAAATACTAACCAAAACCTAGCCAGAGGAGATGAGGAAGGGTTAAACACGGTATTACGGCTACACGCATAGACTGTAATTTATATACTCGGCTGGTGCCTTATGGGTAGAAATCAACCAGGCTGTGCTGGAAGCTCTAAAGACCTAGGGCTTGTAGACTTAGGGACAAAAGTAAAGCTGCTTCAGAAGCTAAAGGAACCAAACATTACGCTCAGTGAGCTAGTAGTGAGACGGCGTTATGAGACGCTGCTGCAATCTATCGACTGTTGTCTGACACGATGCAACATCGGAGGGTGAGAGGTACATATTATAAGATATATATGTTAGAAATGTATAGTGAAAATGGTAGCCAGATAAATGTGTATATACAGTATGTCCTGAAAACCTTGAAATATAATTATTTATCTGTGTGTCAGGAAAAGGGAAGGAAAACTCCACGGAACTGATATACGAGACGATCCTGCGAGCAGAACCTGTATAAAAGTATGAATGTCTGTATGAATTTCTGAAAGGATCAAACTATCACTATAAACGTTGTCTTTCTTCCTGAAAGCGCAAGAAAAAAAAGACACAGACAAACCGTCATGCTCAAGGACTCGCTATAGGTTTAATGCACCGCCTGTGAAAGAAGTGAAAGCAGCATAAACTAAGGTCCAAATATTGATAAAGGAATGCGTAAATGAGATCAGTCATAAAGTGTTCTGAGATTGAATGTGTGTGTGTGTGTATGTGTGTGTGTGTGAGAGCCTTATCCATATAAGGTGTATTTCTACCTCTTGCCCACTGTTCCCAGGATCTCCATGTTGCCCCAAAATGAAATCAATCACTTACTGAACACAAAATGATGAAAGTACGATATGGTCACAGATGGATATTGCTGTCGTTGTAAGGTCTATAATTGTTAGTGAATAAATATGTTAGAATTCCCTGGTGCGGGCACGGTGGCTTAGTGGTTAGCACGTTCGCCTGACACCTCCAGGGTTGGGGGTTCGATTCCCGCCTCCACCTTGTGTGTGTGGAGTTTGCATGTTCTCCCCGTCCCTCGGGGGTTTCCTCTGGGTACTCTGGTTTCCTCCCCCAGTCCAAAGACATGCATGGTAGGTTGATTGGCATCTCTGGAAAATTGTCCGTAGTGTGTGATTGTGTGAGTGAATGAGAGTGTGTGTGTGTGCCCTGTGATGGGTTGGCACTCCGTCCAGGGTGTATCCTGCCTTGAAGCCCGATGACGCCTGAGATAGGCACAGGCTCCCCGTGACCCGAGGTAGTTCGGATAAGCGGTAGAAGATGAATGAATGAATGAATTCCCTGGTATTATTGGCGTCATAACAAGATTTTTTTTTCCCCCACAAAGCCTCATGACTTGCTGACTGATGCAAAAAAGTTCGAAGAGAAAGAAAGAAGACTAGGAACAAAAGAAGAATCGAAAGCACCTTCTCTAGTTCAATTAACTGGATGACCATTTATCAGAAAACCAATGTTAGATTATCCTGATGTTAAAGAAGCCTTTTTTTATTCTGTGCTGTGAGGTTTGGTGGGGTGGCAATTTATCAGACGCAGCTAGAATGATTGATGTTTACTGAAAAAGGTACAGCTCCATGGCCAAATTTGAAAGGTTTTCGGAGATAAAAACGGATACACAGACATGCACAGGAGAGGTGTGCACTGAAATATGGAACAGTGTTATGTGCCATGAATCTGCCCATTTATAGATTCAACAACTATAGAGGATTTGAGTTTGATTCCTCAAGTAAACCTGCCCAGCGAGAACAGTCATCAGAGGCAGCAGAGGTCATCCTGGACCTGTTAAAATGCATGACTTTAGAGCAGAACTGTCCGACTGCTGGGGGTGTGGAGTGGGCGTGGGGTGGTGGAGGGATAAAGGGAATACATTTTTATCAGAAACAGTTGCAACAACTTTTTCATTCGCCTCAAAGATATAGAATATCAAATCGAGCAGATATGGAGTTGATTCGTCAAAGTGTTTAAAGAGTTAAATGAAGAGGAGATGAAGAAGCAGCAAGAATGAATAGAATCTTACATTACATTACATTACATTACATTACATTACAGCACTGAAATGATTTCTTCACATGTGCCAACTAATGAGGTTGGGGTCAGAGCACAAGGTCAGACATGATATGGCACCAATGGAGCAGTGAGGGTTAAGGGCCTTGCTCAAGGGCCCAACAGTGGCAGCTAGGCAGTGCTGGAGCTTGAACCCTGATCAACAACCCAAAGCCTTAACCACTTGATCCATCACTGCTATTTAAAAAATATGGGCTCTTGAGCAAAGCCCTTAACCCTCAACTGCCTGAGTGTATAGATAAGGTGAATGTAAGTCTGTCTGCCAAATATCTTAAACGTAACATGGCGATAATTCTAAAAACGTCCATAGAAGTTATTATGATGATAATAAACAGCCTGAGTCATCCTGTGGGGGATGTGGTAGCTGATTGGTTAAGGTGTTGGATTGTGAGCTCAAACCCCAAGACCACCAAAGCGGCCACAGCTGGGCCCCTGAGCAAGGCCTTTAACCTCAACTGCTCAGTTGTATAAAACAATATAAATGTAAGTAGCTCTGGATGAATGCCATAAATGTAAATTCAACAGTAAACGTATTCTTTCTATCAGAAAGAAGAAAAAAATAGCAAAGCTAGATAACCATGTACACCTTACACTGGGCTTGTTTTCTCTCTTCAGGCTCAAAATCATGTCGAATTTTAGCCAGACATCTAATAGCTCTACAGTATGTACAGCAGCGACGCTATGAGGATGTTGACGAATCTAGAGATACAGTAAATCACCTGTAGTCTGAGCCTTAGATGCTTCAGGCATGAGATACAATACATCTGATATCATCTCTAGACCTTTTTCCTGACCACAAGCTTTAGAATCATATAGGGTTCAATCTGAGATCTGAATGTGAAGAAATCATATATTTTTGGAGAAGTATTTACAATTATTCATATAGAGACTAATCCAGCTGTAATTAAATGCTTACATCATATGAAAAGCGGATGTGCGTGATTTTATTTGCACTTTACTTCCACAACGTGCTGGAACTACTGTAGCATTTTCCACTGTGGATTAAAGCGGCGCTTAAAATGCTGCCTACTTGTACTGAAGGCATGAAATACATGTCTGAAGAAGAGGAAAACAAAAGCTGCAGAAATGCGTTCACTGTGAAATAAAGTGTTAAGTGTTCTCATTGGTGTTGAATCAAGTAAGTAAGAATTTGCGTTTGATGGATAATGTTACTGTCGTGAATCGATCCTTAGCATTCAAGGTTTTTCCTGGGAAGGGGAGAAAGTCAGGAACAGAAGCAGGACAGAGTGCCATTAAAGATATGAGGTCATTAGAAATAATGTGACTAGTTTTATTTCTGGTAAACCAAGAAAATAACAACATCTTGGCTTCAGCGTCGATCCAAACTAAAATATAAATCTTAAAGGTGCCCTTCCACACAAAACCGTTTTTACTTGTATTTTTTGATATGTGTTAGGTCCTTATGTGTTTGTGTTGTGTCGTGAATGTGAACACGAACTGTTACCTCCCCGGTCAGTTCTAGCCACTTAAAAGAAATAAGGGGAGAAATCAGGTCAGCTGGAAAAGCTGGTCAGTCTGACGTCAGAGTGACTGAGCTCATTACTATTCATGAGCTCTCCCACTTGAGACCGCGCCCCCAGAATTCGTGTAGCTCAGTGAGTTTCCTATACAGCAAGGATGGCTGAACGTCAACGGGCTTGTGAAGAAGCCATTCTGCTGCAATTCAAGGTGATTGTAAACAAATTTCCTCTAGCCTAGGCTACTTATTGCGCCGGGTGAATGAATAGTCATGCTCTCATATCCTAGCGGTTAGCCAATCGGAGCCAAGCAGCATAGCTCATTTGAATATTCATGAGAACTGGTGCAAATCGAGCTGAGTCTTCCTGCAGGCTTTCTATACCACACTAGAATGGCTTGAAACAAGGTAACCAAGGCACCACAAAAAAATGTTACAGAGTCCATGGTAAACTTCAGACATTACCACAAAAGTAATGAAATACGTGTGGCAGGGCATCTTTAACAGGAATTTTCACTCGTGTTTTCACACTTAACACCGTTTTTCCCAGGTGAGGCTCATTTGCGCTACGGTTTTCCGGAGCTTTCTGATGTTCGTGTGAAATACAGATACTTTAAAATTAAGCAGGTTCTAGAGAAAACATTATCTAGTGATTTCTCTGCACTTTTCACAATACGAACTTGCTATGATCAAGTCATGTGACCTTGAGATAGATCGATGTAGTAAGTAAGATATTATTAGCGATATATTACAGTAAACATCGCCGTCGCTTAACCAAGCCTGACAGGAAGTTTGAAGTATTCCTAATTAAAAATTACAATCAAATAGGTTGTCCTTTGTACAAGTAATTGTTATAAATAGGGACACAAATAGTATCATCCAAACCATTATGAGTTAATCAGAGCTTAACGAGCGAGCAGCATGCCTAATTAACTCATTAGGAAAGGTGTGAGCGAGATGAGCTTCGCCAGGCCCGCCAGGAACCGACATCCCAGAGGAAAAGTACCTCGGAAAGACGCTTGAATCTATCTCTACGCGTTCGGCTACGTGGTAATGGAATTAAACGTAGAAACTCAACACCGAATGTATTTCACTAGCCGTAGAAGAAGTGTGTGGTGAAGTGTGTGGAGTTTGTGTAGCATGTCTGAAGAGAAATCAGGGAAATTGTGCAGCTTGTTTGGTTTATAAATATAAATCTATATCCGCACGGTCGAGGAACATTTAAGGCGACGTTTTATAAGAACATAAAGTTTGTATTTGTGAAATCTCTCGCATTATAACAGGGTTTGGGTGGAGATGATTATGCCACTGATGAAACTTAGACAGAATAAGCTGCGAGTATAAAAATTAGGTTTCCGTATCACGCATAACATTTAGAAAGCTAACGATGTCGCAAAAATAGGGTTTGTACTATATGCGATGTCAAGGGTTGCCAGATCTGCATCACGATAAGGACCCCAATGGAAAAGCACCAGGTTCTGAAACGATCTCAGATACGTATCTGAGATGCAAATCAACCTGAGACATGGAACTCAGTTCTACAGAAAGGTTTGTGTATATAGCTTAAAAACTCCAACATAAAACAAACCAATAATTCCGCCTGGTGTTCAACGGTGTTGTACGTAATCAATCACGCTCCTCGTTTCTGCGTAGGTCTCCAAGGCTCCTGGATCAGTTTCAGAAATCTTTCAAAGACATGACGGGATTTTATGTTTTATGGTACGATGCCAAGTCTTTGTTCTAGAACGGTCTAGAGGTTCGCACGGCCGTAAATCAGTGACCCGATGATCCTGTGATTATTACATTTGATCTCCATTTGAGGAAATAAGATTTTCTTCCCCTTAAACTGTAATTTTCATTTTCAGTAGTTTGACATTATGTATGTAATTCTGCACAATGACAAATATTTGGTCAGACTTGTACCGGCACTGGAGAGGTCTGAAATCAAGCTTAATCAGGGTTCTTTCCTCTTGAAAGCCACTCTAATCCATTCCCCATATGGATATAAAAACTCACAGAATCTTTTTCAAACATTTCATTCTTTCAGCTCTATCTGTTCTGTTCTGTTTCCATATCCTTCCTTACCTTGTCATGTTCTCACGGTCAAATCAATATTTCTGAAAGTTAATCAGCTCGAGTGCGAACAAACCGTGACCCTGCCTGAGGAAAGAGCCATGGACGAAACGTAGATAGTTGTGTGAAAGCTGAAGAAGGATGTAAAGAGAGGAAGAGAGGAATTCGATCTAAATCAACATGCGATCTGTTCAACTTTAAAACAGGATGATTTATAGAATGGAAAAGAAAACGCCAGCAGAGAACAGAAAGAATGAAAGAAGGCTTGGGTTCATACAGGGGCGGTTCTAGAGGTGGGGCCACAGGGGCCCTGGCCCCTGCTGAAATCTGATTGGCCCCTGATTGGCCCCCGTTCCATCAATCATCGACGAGAAGAGCAACCGGAGAGATCACAGATGCAATTCCACCCCCAAACAATTGGCGGCACTCGAGTGTTTGAAAAAGGAATGACTGCCGAAATGTATTTGCACCGTACTGAATAAATTATTTTGTGTGCTTGAATATACGCTGTACTTGGCCCCTGAATGTGACATGTGGCCCCTTAATGGCCCCTGTTACAGAAAAATCCTAGAACCGCCACTGGGTTCATAGAATAAAAAGTATAGGATGACTTTACAGCAGTGCATTAACATAATAAGGTAACAAACCAAAGGTCACAGAACCAAAAGAGAGACAAAGAACCCAAAAAAGAAACTCAATGCGCTTCATTATCTTTTTCCTCAAACAGCTCCACAAAAGCCGTTCATCACGAGCCGTAATAACTAATAAAAGTCAGAGTTATGTTATAGGTTAAAGTTTCGAATAATCCGTTCGCACAAGCCGCGGTTTGTTACTGGAGGTGGATCTGTAATTCCAAGCTAAGCAAATTAGGCGCGAGACAGAAGGGTCGTATTACATCAGAGTCCAAGGCGATAATGAAATGAATAACTTAATTAAGGAACGAAAATTAACTGAGGTTATATTTTCCATTACGTGAAATCGAGGTGAGAGACTGAGGGAGTGCCGGAGTGACTAATAAGTGAGAGAGAAAACGAATCGAGGAAAAGAAACTCGTCTCTCTGCCCTCACTGAACCCCATTATCTTTCATCACTCGGAGAAAATTTTTGGTTTGGGAATTGTTTTAGGTCAGAAATGCCAGGTCGGGTCAGGCACTACTGAATTCCTGATTCTGATTGGTCAGAAAGTTTTGATTCATTTCTTTCTAGAAGAGGATCTGCGATAGAAGTGTAGATGCAGAAGACAGGGTTGATGACAGGGTCCTTGATGTGACACACTTATTGAGTGTGTTATAAGGACCTGAGGAAAGCCGGGAAGAAAACAGGGTTCTGTGACATCTCACCTTCTGTCGAACAAAAAAAAAGCAGAAAAATTGGATCCTTACTGCTGTAGTTCAGCCTGAAGCCCTCTGCAGTGTCGTCCTGATCCGAGAAGAACTCCAGCCAGAGGTGGTTAGAGGTGCTGCTGAGTGTGACTCCCAACATGGAGGAACCGGAGAACGCTCCGAGGAGGTCCGCCGTGTTATCCGGTCCGTCGTAAACCTGAGAAAACCAAGAAATATACACCAATTTTTATTTATTGCAGACTGAGTAAATAGAATTCATTTTGTTTTACAGCAATATTATCAAAGTAAATGATGCAAAAAAAAATATTTATTTAATTCATTCGTTTTATGGTTCGGTGATAATTTATATTCAAATAATTCATATATTAATTAACAAATAATATTAGTTTATTATTATATTGGTAATTAAGTATTAAGTATATTAAAATGAACAATTACCGATTAATTAGTTAATAATAATGAATGCATTATTAAGTATCATTAAGTATTTAATTATATTTTTTATTTTAAACAAAAATATACAAGTGTGTGTAAAATTTTCTACAAATTTCATATCTAATGAGCGAATTATTAAATTGTTACATTATTATTGACAGATTATTATCTTTTAATTGGTCATTTATACGTCACCCGCTCATAACCAGTTTAGTATCAAACATTTATAAAAATGTTACTGCAAACGAAATAAATAAATAAATAAATAAATAATGTATTAAAATCTTATCGTGTATTTCATCTGGTTAACTGATGACTGCGAGTTAATCGAGTGTTAAATTTATTCCTCACTGTTTATCTTCAACCCTAAACACAACATAATCTTTAAACTATATAAGACTTCAAATCCGCGCACTTTGTACTTCTAATATCTACAGATTTTACGGGTCAGTAAATTGTTTGCTACGTTTAATATGCATTATTCTGGACTACGTGTTAACCGCTGATAGCTCTGTGTCCCAGATAAAAGCACTTAGCACACACATAAAAAAACTGATTAGCATTCGCTACTCATCCGTCATCCCCATGAGAGATCTTCTTGCTTTGCTTTACCTTTAAGATATCACCTTGAGCCAGACGGAAGCTGCTTGCCGTGATGTTGATGCCTTTCCCTCTTTGTACCTGAATGTTATAAATGCACTCGTGGTTGTTGTCGTAATTCAGAGGGTAGTTTGGGGACAAGAGGACGCCAGCGTTCTGGGAAACGGTCGATCCGCATTCAGCTGGGAAAAGACACATGAATGATGCAAAGTCAGAGGAATCTAAAGTTATTCAAAGGGAACAATCATTTGTCAATGATTGACATAAGTAACAGATGTACTAGTGTCACATATATATTCCCTGTACACGACCTTGTCACTCATGAGTTGCATTCGAGGCGCTGGACACTTTGACAGGGAGTTTTTCGACTTAGCTTCTACCCTGTAGCTCTTGGGTGACATATATTTCGTTAACACCAAACCGCCACCCCTGAGACGATGCCATACAAAGTACTAAAAGTCACCAGCCCTGGAACAGTCCCCGTAAGGTCTAAACTCCGCCATGCCTCCATGCAACCCTGAAGACGTCGTTTCAGATTGAGACATCTAAGCGAATGAAAGCGGCTCACCACGTACCCACACACCTTGGCAGAGGGGCGCTCCATGTGCGCCTTCCGCCACCCAGGCACGTGATGCCCTGTGGGCCTTGCAGCCGGTAACCTGGCAGGCACCAGAAGGTCACCAAATCACCCACTCCGAAGCTGTTGCTGCTACTGCTGTGGCCACCGAATCGCGGTGCACCAGGATCCTCACACGGCTCCAGGTCGTACTCTGAATTAAAATACACACAGAAATAATGCAGTTATGGACAGGATCAAGTAGAAGTCATTTGACAACTCTAGTATTGTGCCAGGAAGAAGACATGAGGGATGGATGGATGGATGGATAGATGGATGGATGGATGAGAGCTTTGTTCCCATATTCATGGACAGACTCAGCATCAGCCTCCAACCTGTCCGTTAACTGAATATTTAAACAAAACCCACACACAGGCCACCCAATGATAAACTAAACCTGAACTGAAACCGAACCGAAGACCGATCCCAGGTACATGGAGTTGTTAAGAGCCGAAGGCAACAAAGCCTACAATTATACATTAAAGTCAATGTAGCAGCAGCTAGAACTGATACACAGTCAAAGTACCGACTCGGAAAGAAAAGCAGAGTCCGAATGTTCTCTGGGTGGGAGGAGCATTCTCTCATCCTCTCTCTCTCTCTCTCTCTCTCTCACTCTCTCTCCTCTCTCTGTCTGTTACACACTCACTCTCTCTCTCTCTCTCTCTCTCTCTGTTTGTTACTCTCTCTCTCTCTCTCCGTCTGTTACTTTCTCTCTCTCTCTCTCCTCTCTCTGTCTGTTACTCTCTCTCTCTCTCTCTCTCTCTCTCTCTCCTCTCTCTGTCTGTTTCTCTCTCTTTCTCTCTCTCTCTCTGTCTGTTACTCTCTCTCTCTCTCTCTCTCTCTCTCTCTCTCTCTCTTCTCTCTGTCTGTTACTCTCTCTCTCTCTCTCTCTCTCTCTCTCTCTCTCTCTCTCTCTCTCTCTCTCTCTCTCTCTCCTCTCTCTGTCTGTTACTCTCTCTCTCTCTCTCACTCTCTCTCCTCGCTCTGTCTGTTACACATTCTCTCTCTCTCTCTCTCTCTCTCTCTCTCTCTGTCTGTTACTCTCTCTCTCTCTCTCTGTCTGTTACTCTCTCTCTCTCTCTCTCTCTCTGTCTGTTACTTTCTCTCTCTCTCTCTCTCTCTCTCTCTCTCTGTCTGTTACTTTCTCTCTCTCTCTCTCTCTCTCTCTCTCTCTCTCTCTCTCTCTCTCTCTCTCTCTCTCTCTCCTCTCTCTGTCTGTTACTCTCTCTCTCTCTCTGTCTGTTACTCTCTCTCTCTCCCTCTCTCTCTCTCTCTCTCTCTCTCCTCTCTCTGTCTCTCTCTCTCTCTCTCTCTCTCTCTCTCTCTCTCTCTCTCTCTCTCTCTCTCTCTCTCTCTGTCTATTACCCCCCTCTCTGTCTCTCTCTCTCTCTCTCTCTCTCTCTCTCTCTCTCTCTCTCTCTCTCCTGTCAGTCACAGTAACACCAGTTGTTTGTTGGAGTCTGTGACCTGATATCAGCAGAAGAGCTTGAATAGAACACCCTCTATGGGTGTTACACCGTCCTGTGACCCAAGAGTTAAATAAAATAGTTTGACTGGTTTAACATGCCTCAGGATAAGCGTGTGGTAGTTAGCCTTTTAGCCTTCACACTTCACAGGAAGCTGTTGAGCTGGATGCTAGCTGGTGGTTGGAAATTTGGCAGGAGATCAAAAAAAAAAATCCAAATTAAAACTAAAAAAAAAAAAGTCACGCGTTTACCAACTCTGTTCTACTTCAGTATCATCCATGAAGGCTTGAGGAAAAACCTAAAAGGATCTGCCACATGCATCACTTCCTGTCATGAGTCAATAACCTGGTGCAAATGAAACACCGGGGTAAAAACGCCAACACTCCATTACACCAATCCATGTGTTAATCTGCACCAATTTGCACCATTTGGATTCCCGTGTGCTGAGCGATTAACACCATCACAGCATTCGTTCTTCACCTCCGAAGACCTCCGAGGTTTCGCTCGCCTGAGGGAGTTTTGGTGGAAAAACTAAAAAATCATCATTATAAAACGAGAAACAAGGAAAAAAAAAAAATAACTTGACCGCTGCATCAGTTTCCTTCACCTCCCAGTGGAAAGCTTAGCGTGCTCCGCATGCTAAAGCCCATCGCCAACTTAGCATGACAAACACAATCCTTCCAAGATATATTTGCTTTTTGCTTCTCGCTGCTAAAAATGTCTTTTTTTTGCCTGAAAATTTCTTGCATTATGCGTCAACACGTCCAGCACACAAAGGTCAACATCCAGCCTTATAAAAAAAAAAAAAAAAGAAAAGTAAAAAATCTTTCATGATTATTCCTTACTGCACTTGTTTATATTATAGTCTATATTATATTGCTTCTAACTCCTATATTAGTTATATTGTACTATACTGTATATATATATATATATCACATGGCCGCTCGCTCACGTGAGCGAGTCCTTTAAAAGTCTGCAGTCGGAGTCCTTTAAAGCCTCTCGTTCGAGCGAAGAGCTCTTGTCAGCGAACGATGTTTAACTGTAAGCACAAGGGTTAAGGATTTAAAGTGCTCATGAATTTCTGAGGCTTTTTTTCTCTTTTATCTCAACAGGAAAGGAGCTGTTACGGAGTTTTGTCTTTTCTGCCAGTGCAGGTTTACCCCATAGCTTTTCATATTTTATCAGGGACGAGCGATCCAGCGGTGATCTGACATCATATATGCACATGCTTATATCTCAGAGTTAATACCCCAAGGAGTTAAAGGTGCCACTGATAAATCCCGGGCGCCAGATGAGCAGTTTAACCCCCTGCAGTGACCGACGCTTGTACAGCCGATAAACCCTTTAATGCCAGGTAGCAGTGACTCCAGAGGATATCAGTGTATGAATATCTGGGTGTAGGAATATTCTAGATATTTATCTCGCATAGGGAATATAAAATAATATAAAGTTTAGTTATGGCAAAAAAAAGGTAAGGAAATGTGAAGATAAATAAAATGAAATAAAATAAAATATAATAAATAATAACGGATCACGTGAGGCACGGTGGCTTAGTGGTTAGCACGTTCGCCTCACACCTCCAGGGTTGGGGGTTCGATTCCCGCCTCCGCCTTGTGTGTGTGGAGTTTGCATGTTCTCCCTGTGTATCGGGGGTTTCCTCCGGGTACTCCGGTTTCCTTCCCCGGTCCAAAGACATGCATGGTAGGTTGATTGGCATCTCTGGCCAATTTTCCGTAGTGTGTGATTGTGTGAGTGAATGAGAGTGTGTGTGCCCTGCGATGGGTTGGCACTCTGTCCAGGGTGTATCCTGCCTTGATACCAGATGACGCCCATGACCCGAGGTAGTTCGGATAAGCGGTAGAAAATGAATGAATGAATGAATAACAGATTGCTGGTATAATAATGTTCTTTACAAAAAAATCCCAAAACTTATCATTTTTAATTTGTTAGAAATAAAGCAGTTACGCTTTTGCAGAATGATTTGAATTTTTAATTTAAGTTGTTTTTTTTTATTATTAGTTTTTTATCCAGTTATAAATAAAACAACTTCGCCCCCATTTTCACTTCCATATGACAGCTGATATAAATGTTCCCTCATCTACCATCAGCATTACAGACTCCTTCTATAAATCTTAAACACGTCTCCCTTTACTGAAAACTTAGTGTATTTGATCACGTATCTGTCCTTTTCTCACCGGCGAAGGAGATGTTGAAGCCGTGGAAGGAGATGGAGAAGTCGGAGATGAAGCGAAGCTGGGCTCGGAAGTTGCCGTAGAGACCGGCGTTGAGGGTTGGGGGCCTCTGTGAGCCTGTGAGACGTGCCAGGGGCTGAGCGAAGCTGCCGTTCTCCGTCACCAGCAGGTAGTCGTGGTGATCCTCCAGATGGAAAGCATGGAAGGTGAACTGCACGCCTGAGCAGGAGCCAAATCATCAGTTAGTTCAGCAAGCAGAGAGGAAAAAAAAAAAAAACAGCTCACATGGCAGCAGCGAAACTGGAAAATCAGTTCCAAAGCACCCTCGAGGTTACATTTATTTATAGGGTGGTTTTTTATTTTTTTTTGGAAGCATTAAAGTAAAACTTAAATATAAAAGGGGAAATATTTAATACTCTAATTTTAATAAATAATGAAAAAAATAAACAGATTTAATTTGGATACCAAACCAACAGTATTATACACACACACACACACACACACACACATATATATATATATATATATATATATATATATATATATATATATATATATATATATATATATATATATATATATATATATATATATATATATATACATATATATATATAAAGGGGTGTGTGTTTGTGGGGGTCTGTGTGTGTGTCTGTGTGTGTCTGAGTGTGTGTGTCTTTATGTGTATGTGTGTGTGGGTCTGTGTGTGTGTGGGTCTGTGTGTGTGTGTGTCTTTGTGTACCTTTATGTGTGTGTGTCTTTATGTGTGTGTGTGTGTGTGTGTGTGTGTGTGTGTGTGTGTGTGTGTGTGTGTGTGTGTGTGTATGTGTGTGTGTGTGTGTATGTGTGTGTGTGTGTATGTGTGTGTGTATGTACTGTATGTGTGTGTGTACTGTATACCTTTCCCATGGCTGACCTCCAGCGTCCACGTGCAGTTTAATGAGTTGGGATAGAGCTCCGGGAAGCCGGGAGACAAGATGATGCCATCGGATCCTTTAACATCACCACCACACAGAGCTGTACACACACACACACACACACACACACACACACACACACACACACACACACACACACGTTCTGAATCTCAACATCTCAAAACAGCTCTGGAATTACAATGAATCCTTATTCACCAGGTGGATCTTAGATCTTAGTGTTTTTCATGAAATTTCAGCTTTTATGACAAAAAAGTGATAGATTATAATAATAAATATAATAAATAAATATAATAATAGCAGATTAAAACATGAATTTTTCCTCTATACCCCTTAGCTCTAACCTCTTACCTAAATAATATATTTTTAATACATATTATTATTATTATGATAATAATAATAATAATAATAATAATAATAATAATTATTATTATTATTATTATTATTATTATTATTATTATTATTATTATTATTATTATTATTATTATTATGCTTTTATTCATGTAATCATTTCTTCTGATTTCTTTCCTTTCTTTTTTCCCAGCCTCATTTCACTCTCTTGTGCTTTGACGGCCATTAAGAACAAACACTGCATCACCGACGTAGCTCGATATTTAAATCTCAGCGTATTTAAGGGTTTGGATTAAGGAGGTCCATCAGGAGATCCTCTGCAATCACTTCAATCAGTTTGTTTATTAAATCCGTGGTTACTGAGATTCACCTCATGTTTTTTGGACTAATCCTTATAACAACCACGATGCTAGATTTTCCTCTGATTGCTTTGTCTCACTGTTGTTTCTCTCTGCTGACTGCAATGAAACTACTTCTTGAATTTAATGAATAATAAAAAAAAAAAAAAAAAAAAAAGCACGCTGTGATAACGGTCACATGATCATCTCTGGTACAATTAGAGGACAAACACCGAGGCAGGACCAAAGATTTAGTGTTGGTGATGTATATATCGCAGTATAAAAACTGCACGTAATGCTTTGTGTTAAGAGCTCGTGATGCATAATAGATGTTGCTATAAACCGCATTTTGTTACAAGGTGCATTAATGCTAGCGGAATTAACTGACACAGCCGAGCAGTACCTCGTAGAGACTTGATGAAATTTTGTCGAGGTCGCAAACCCAACACGCTACACAAGAGTCTTCATCGAGGGTTTCGATTCTTGAATGTACATTATATTAAGTCTTGGCCGGAAGTTAGATAAACAACACGCGCAAACACACACACACACACACACACACACACACACACATGCACACACAGATTCACGTACAAGCGTGACACGAATAACAATAAAACGACAATAACAACAGAATAATGCTCGATGCAGAGCTCCAGCAGCAGCTTCCTGCCCTCTGGTGCCATTACAGCCTCTCCAAAATATTACTGCCCATTTTTTATTCGAATATAATTACATAAAGTCATTAAAACTGAATAAGCCTGACATCTCAGACCTGCGTAACAGGCTGCTACGGGAATACGCTGGAGTTGCCAGGTTTCCTGCATGTACGGACACACAGACTGTGAGCTGGTTTACTTTTAATGAGCTTGGATGCTTTAGTCAAAAAAAAAAAAACAAACATTTGGGTAGAAGTCAGATCATTAAAATAGCTATGAACTAAGAAACACACAGAAGGTTTTAATTAACATTGTTAACTAGCGTGGTAGACGGAGTTACGGGGTCGTACCGTCACAGCTCGGGAGGGGGTGACTCCACCAGTGGTTCCTCTCGCACACCAGCGGCTCGTCGTGACTCAGTCGGTAACCTGCGTCGCAAGAGAACCTCAGCACAGAGCCGATGGACAGGTCGTGGCCGTAACGCGCTCCGTTCACTGGTACACCCGGGTCCAGACAGGAGTGTGTGTCCAGAGTGACGCCTGCAGCGGGAACGAACGGCGACGGAGGAAGATAAGAGATCAGTGTCTGATTAATGGACTGATGTCTGACTCTGACAATACTGTAACTTAATATGAGTCGCCCAGATAAAGCTAGCATGAGTTAGTCAAGAGACAGATAACACACAGGGAGAGAGAGAGAGAGACAGAGAAAAAGAGAGAGAGAGAGAGAGAGAGAGAGAGAGAGAGAGAGAGAGAGAGAGAGAGAGAGACAACATACAGGGAGAGAGAGAGAGAGAGAGAGAGAGAGAGAGAGAACATACAGGGTGAGAGAGAGAGAGAGAGAGAGAGAGAACATACAGGGAGAGAGAGAGAGGGAGAGAGAGAGAGAGAGAGAGAGAGGGAGAGAGAGAGAGAGAGAGAGAGAGAGAGAGAGAGAGAGAGAGAGAGAGAGAGAGAACATACAGGGTGAGAGAGAGAGGGAGAGAGAGAGAGAGAGACAGAGAGAGAGAGAGAGAGAGATAACATACAGGGTCTGTAACAATCAGGAGAGAGTGAGAGAAAGAGAGAAAGAAAGAAAGAAAGAAAGAAAGAAAGAAAGAAAGAAAGAAAGAAGGGAAGATTCAATAAACTGGGAAGAAAAGATTGAGAGAATTGCAATAAATACAGAGCGAAGGAAGGAGACAGAAACGCATGTGATGGAAATACTGGAAAGAGATTTAGGTTTTTAAGGAGAGAAAAACAGATTAAGGAAGAGAATGAGAGAAAAACGGAAAAAAATAGAGCGAAAAGCTGCTAAATGTCATTTGAAAATAATCTGGAGAATAAAGACAGCGTTAATAGTGAAGGACGATACACAAACTCACTTACAGAACGAGTGCATCATGAATCAGAGACGTCTGAATGACAGATGAAGTCTTTTACATGTTATTTATCCTAGTAGCTAATTAACACTAACTAGCTCTCCTGAGCACAACAGTCATATTAGTCTCGTCACATGCACATCACATTTTTTACTTTATTGATACTGCTTTTAATCGTAATGCAAAGACCGGTCATCGGGACATAAGCTGTCATGTACAATAAAAGAGCCTGCGCAGCAACAGGAAATATAATTTAACACAAAAAGCCGCCTAGACCAGGGGTGGACTTGTGCTCGGACGAATTGTTTCTCCGCACACACTAACACTAACAGCGCAAAGCCGCGAACTCGTTGCGAATATTTTAAAGGCGGAAACAGCTGATGAAAAAGCAGAGACAATTGTAGACGTCTTTTTTCGTCAACAATAATGCATGTTAATTTAGTCTTAGTCAGCGTTTTTGGACAGTGGTGCAGTCTTATCATCGCCTCGTCTTAAGGCCTATTCGGACGGGATTAGTTTTACGTGGGGACGTGGAGTAATGCAATTTTACCTCAGGACGTCTGTAATATTAATTGGCCAATTCGCACGGGACAAGACATCTCAGTAAAACTAGCAGAAGTGGGAGGGTAA